>NC_069499.1:958924361-959191861 GCF_027579735.1 Bombina bombina
AACCTGTGTGGCCCTGCTAGGACTTCAGAGTAGCTGTTATATACTTTTTAGGATGAATGTTCGCTCCATAGTTTTATATGTTTGTCGTACATTAGATCCCCTCCGAAGCCCAGCATTCAAGTCATTTGATATGTTGTCAGGTTTTATTATTATAATTATAACTAAGCTAAACCCCTAGAAACTAGACTCAATTAAATGAGGATATGCGTGGTAGGAAAATGCTCATTCCGTTGTTTCTGCATGCCCAATTGTGCCTAAAAATGTTGGACAAGGTGTGGTGCACCTTGTGGGTTTTATGGTGCATTGTATTTAGGGTGGTGGAACTAGTGAGCTAGTTCATTATAGAGATACTGTATAGCACAAAGGGCTCATAGTCAAGCCCATCTGAGTGGGCGCGGGGTACAGTAGGAATGTGTCTCCCAAATAACTGTTGATCTGGTAGAGAGTAATTCTATGCTGGTGGTAAAGTACGTATTGGCTCAATATTTATAGATAGGGTGCTTATGAAGCTAGACTTTCCTGTGGCCTGGTTTAGTCATGTTATTAAATAAGATAACCTCGAGTTTAGCAATGTGCACTAAATTATGCAGTTAAGATATAGATTTGTTCATTGGTAATGCTTTATGATGTAATTGGGCTTGCAAATAAGCATGTCTACGGATTAAGAGGCTATTCAATTAATGAAACGAGCTTATACATTGACTTAAATGCTAGAGTAAACATCGAGTGCCAATTTTTGTTTGGTTCATTTACCCGCCTAACAGGGTTGACGGTAGGACCGCCATTATACTCAATAATAGTGTCAAGATTTATAACACTTTTAACAAACTGGGAAAAATAAATAAAAAATAATAATAATAACAATAAAATAAACATAAAAACTCAACTAGACTAGAAATACCCTATAAACCTAACTCATCCTGCCCCACATTTTCCAAGTAGGACCGCCGCATTAACTAGGTTCCCTAACGTCATTCAGGTTTGAAAACTTGGAAATATATTGGCGGTATCAGAAAGCTTCCGAGTAAGTCTGGGCTTAGGGCGTGCGTTTCAGTTATGAAATTTCAAAGATTATAGAAGGTGCTGAATTAACTTGTAAAATCCAGCAACGTTACCATATCACATCAGCTGAGATACATTTTTATATAAACAACTCTGAAGGACATAATGCAGTACTCAAGTGTCGAGGAGGAAGAGATATTGCTGGACAAGTCAGTGAACAAAACAAATTATATAGTCGGGACCCATTCACCTATTATTAAGAAGTGAGTCTATATACATTATACCCATTATAGAGAAATAGCATGTTGTTCTGCATATGAGACATTGCTGACTTTCAGTGATTAAATATAAAAAAGTAGGTTGCCACATTCTATTACAATGGATGACATACAGCCTGGTGCAATTGAACCGTTTTAGCATTATATATATTAATCAGGTCTGTGAGGAGTTAGAAGGAAGTTTTAGATCGCTAACTGTTACACTTGTGCAATCTATTGTAGACAGAGTACCAGAGAACAAAAGAAAGCATATGGGTGCTAATATCGAGTCCAGCATACATTCACATTCAGACATCTTTGCACAAGAACACTGCATGCAGCCTATATGGCAGTGATGTGCAGTCACTAGAGGCAGGTGAGGCAGTGCTTCACCTCTCACATGGGCAAAAATAAATATATTTTTTTTATTGGCTTTAAAAAAATAAAAAAATTGCTATTTTTTCCCCAGCATTTTTTTTTTTCACAGCTACATGTTGTGCAATGGAGAGGCACAAGCAGGTCTGCCCACCATTACACAACATGCTGCGCCATCTACTGGATGAAAGTGGTTAAGATCATTGCATGGCCCATTATCTGCTTATTTGAGGCAGTCCCATTTGGGCTGACCCAATCCAGTGAGAGGCATTAGTAAGTGGAATTTAGGGTTGGGGCTGGATGTTAAATCATATAAAACAAAACAAAAACGGAAAAAACAACAAACTTTCATTTAGTTTGTTGCTGTCCTGTGAGGCTGACAGCTTTGCTAAAGTGAAAAAGAGAGTTCTGTTCTTCCCCTCTAAGTGCAGTGGAATGTTCCACTGTCACTTCCTGAATCCTTACAGAGCAGGAAAGGGAGAGAGGCAGAGAGAGCAGTGTTTCATTCACATCTTATTGTAGTAAGTGCTGCAGCCGTAGATTTTACTGAAATGGATTCTGTTAGTGAAAATGATAATTGAATGAATTTGCTTTAGTGTTTTTGTTGAATTGTGTTCAGATACAACTCATTAACAGGGGGGACAGTAAGTGAGCATAACCCAATACTTACAGGAAGTCAAAGGGTCAATTCAAATTTAAATCCATAATTTAAAACCCAGAGTTTGAAGTTAAGTGTGCAGTGTCTACATTATTTAAATTAAAGTTTTTGACATTGAATATTGCTAAGCCTCCCTTTTTCATGGTTATTTGATTTAATTAGGTACAAACTCCATATATGTTATGTCTGTTCAGTCAGAGGATGCAGTATCTATTTTTATTTTCCTCTGTGTCTCCATTTATTTAAAGACTGCTGATAACTTGTAATTCCCAAAGCAATTGAAAGCTGTTGCATTGTGTTTTTAATATGTGCTGCTTTTATACAAGTTTATATTAATAAAAAGGAGATAATGAGTCATTTAAAAAATATATGTAATTATTGCAGTTAAATGTTTTTAGAAATAATGCCACTGTAAAGTAACTGGTTAAACACATAGTCAAAGGGAGACATTTAAAATTAAACTTTCATGATTGAGGTAGAGCATGCTATTTTAATAGACTTTTCTAGTTATTTATATTTTGAGAATAAGCATCAACTGTTACTGGCCCCATGTCAGCAAATCAAATTAGTTTTTGAAAGGAACATGAAAGTCATAATTACATTTCCATCATTCAGATAGAAATTGCACACAAAAAAACAAAAAAAACTTTCTATTTTACTTTTATTATTATGTACTTTATTCTTTTGGTATCCTTTGGTGTCCTTTGTTGAAGAGCATACCTAAGTGGGATGTGCACGTGCATATGAACACCATATTGCAGCAGCTGTGTTGGCAGTATTGATAACTTTGTGTAAAACTTGTATGGTAAATTATTTCTATTTTTACAATACAGTAGTGAGTAGCGAAGAGATTGTGTATCATTCTAATTGCTTAGTAACTGGCACTGTGCCACAGAATTGTGTGAGTGTGTATGTGAGCAGAGTGTGTGTGGGTGTCAGTGAGCAGACTATGTGTGCTTTATTCTCCAGGTAATCAACACATTTCCGATGAGCTGGTGCTTTAGTGCAGTGCTTCTCCACAATGGTCCTCAAGTACCCCCAACAGGCCAGGTTTTCATTATAGCTAAATCAGTGCACAGGTGAAGTAATCAGCTGATCAGTAACTCAGTGGTTACTAACTTGCTCTCACCCATCACCTGATTATGTCACCTGTGCACTGGTTCAGCTATCATTTAAACCTGCCCTGTTGGGGGCACTTGCGGCCCTCTGTACATGTGTTTCTCCGGCGTATCATATCTAGTGCCTCACCAGCCTCTGACCTCACTGCACATCACTGCTATATGGCAAATACGTTAAAACCAAAGTCTCAGTAGGGTCTTACAGCAAGATACACAAGCTGCTTTGTCAGAGTCAATGAACCCCAACTATGATGAGCAAAAGGCTTGCAATTCAGCCGATACCTGTAGCCAAACGGGTCCTACCCTGTTCCCAGCAGTAGGACATCTTATGGGAGCGGCAATAAAGTGATCTCTGTAAGTCTGTGTCCTGCTCCTTCTTTACTGCATAGCTGTTAACTCCACTGATAATCATGTCCGGTCCGGGGTTGGTGGCATTTACAAACATATAGTTACCATGCGAGTCTCCACAACTAACGGCGCTCACACACTGTGTGCTGAGAGGGATCCTTGCCGCCACTGCTAGATTAGAAGTAATGGAAGCGGTTTTCTCTTCCGCTCTGAATCCAAGGGCTGTGTCTGGTGCAGTCACCGGTGAGGAAATGGGATCCATGCGAGGCTCCAACAGGTTCAGGCAGGTGTGAGTTGCTGCTACTATCCCCTCACTCCATGAGGGAGTTAAGACCATGAGGCTGTCATCTGTACCGCCGGAGTAGGAAGTGATAGTACTTGCCATAGTCTGTGAGGTAGGGACATGTCGACTGGATACAGGTTTCTGCAGTCGGGGAAGTTGTTCCGGTACCTCAACTTTTGTGCATAGGTCCATGCAGGACGCTAGGAGTCTATCCAGCCTGGGAAGGAATATAGCCTTAACTTCAGCAAGTATACCATTGTCGCTGCTTGCTTTAGTAGCAGTGGGCATATCCATTCCTCAAGATCAGGGAGGAGGTTGATATGCAGCTGCAGTAGGATAAAACTATATACAGCATGGCAGCAGAACGCATGCCACGGCGCCAAACGGCCTTTTCAGCTCTAATCTGCTTCTCGGTGGCCACGGGGTGGTGTACCTTGATCCAGGGAAGTTCCCAGGCACAAAAATTGCCAAGGGATATGCGGATGGCGAAATATTTAGCCACTTTGTGCCTAAAGCAGCATGGAGATTCAAGAATCTGTGGCCATCTTGGGTCGCCGCCCACCAGAAGTCCATCACAACTGCAGACTTTTATGAATATTCTTCTTAAAGAATATGTATCAATTATCAACTTAGTAACTACTATGTCTTTAAGTAGTTTTATTAATGAGTAAGTGAAATTTGCTTCAGAGAAAATATCACTATTGAACTCCGTATGTTTAAGTTCACAGTGATTGAAGTGGAAACACCTGGTTTTGCTGAAAGATGCATGTGTCAGAGCCGGGAGACAAAGTATCAGTCTCAGGGTTGGTTAGAAATGGAATAAACATATCTGCTCGTTAGGAGCAGTTACGGACACTGGTGTAACAATGTATCTGGATTGGATTGACAGATGACGTCAGCAGGAGATCAGCTGTATACTCAAGTTCCGTCTTGGAGAGCTGGCTGCTAGAGGCGTAATTTAACGGCAATGTGAAGTTCTTGGAAGTATGCCAAAAGAGTCACTATATTTTACCCCAGAGCAGCAGAGATTCAGACTGCGTTAAAATTGCGGAATAGCCGATTCCGGGAGGATTATACAGGTAGGCAGGATGTGCTCAATCAGCACAGCAAAGAGTAATGCCGTTAGCGGTTTCCTAAACCAGGAAGTGTATTCCTGGAAAAGGTAGTTGATATATCTTCATCAGGTTGCTTCTAAAGAGAAGTGGTTAGTTGAATAATGTAGTAGAGTTACCTAACCTGAATTAACAATTCAGGTTAGGTTACTAGGCACTTTACAAAATACTAAGCACTAGGAAAGATGTGTGTAAGAGTTTTAAAGGCAATATGGGAGGAGTTTGGACAGGAAGGTTGACGTAGGAGCAAGAATCCTGACAATATCCTTGCCTGTGAATCCCTTTTTGTGCAAAGCAATAATGACTGCACGTTTCCTTGCAGGTAACCATGGTTAGCAGAGGAAGAACAATGATTTCAATCACCACCCTCATTTTTAAGCTTCCAGTCTGTTATTCTAAATCAATCAGCATGACAGAATGGTCTTCAGCCTTGTTACTGACACCTGTGTTAATGAGAGAATAACTGACATGATGTCAGCTGGTCCTTTTGTGGGGGAATTAAGTTCATTTTCATGGCAAAGAGGGACTTTACAATTAATTGCAATTGATCTGATCACTCTTCATAACATTATTTAGTATATGCAAATTGCCATCATAAAAACTAAGGCAGCAGACTTTGTGAAATTTAATATTTGTGTCATTCTCAAAAATTTTGGCCAGGACTGTATTCAGCTAGCTGTCAGTAGTGCTTTGTTGCTCTTTTAATAAAGGATACCAAGAGAATTAAGCACAATTTATAATAGAAGTAAAATGGAAAGTTTAAATTGTATATTCTATCTGAATCCTGGAAGAAAAAAAATTGGGTTTCATGTCCCTTTAAACATGACATT
This sequence comes from Bombina bombina, assembly GCF_027579735.1. Lineage (NCBI taxonomy): Eukaryota > Metazoa > Chordata > Amphibia > Anura > Bombinatoridae > Bombina > Bombina bombina. Next base: position 958,930,345 of record NC_069499.1, read on the forward strand.
TGTATTTTAGTTTTAACCTGAAAGAGGTGAGGTAAAAGTTGTTTACATTTAAAGGGATATTGACCCCAAATTTTCTCTTTCATGATTCAGATAGAGCATGCAATTTAAAGCAACTTTCTAATTTACTCCTATTATCATTTTTTCCCCGTTCTCTTGGTATCTTTATTTGAAAAAGCAGGAATGTAAGCTTACTAGCAGGCCCATCTTTGGTTCAGCACCTGGCTAGCGCTTGCAGATTGGTGGCTAAATGTAGATATTCCCATCAAGCAATAGGTATTACTTTGATTATATGGCATTTCTCATAGGACGTAGTTAATAAATGACTTATACTCCCTTACAGTAGAAATAAAATTGGATCATTTCAGACAGATCATATGTTTCTAATCACACGCCTTCTGTCTATTAATATATATACATCCTATCATTGGTGGATCAGAGTCCCTAAGGGGCGTGAGACAACTCCCTTTTTTTCCTATTCGACATACTGTGGGTGTGACATTGACGTCACGCATGCTAATGCTCACAACGCTAGTAAACATTTAGCGTGACTCTACTGGCAGCACGATAGGAGCGGGAACATCAGGTACTCTTGTTCCTTCCATCAGGCCATGTCATAATACAATCTATTTAGTTTACACACAGCACATAAGCCGTTATTTTTGATGGGCACATTTGGACAAATGCTGTCATATGTAATATGCTTACGGATTGCCTCATCGCTAACACTATGCAGGTACACCATAGCACAAGGTAAACAAACATACAACCCGGAACAACGTGCTGAGAGATAGTGCGCGATCACGTTTGTGATCAAACATTAAAAGCAAAAATGACTACTACATAATAACACAGAGATGAAGAAGGTAGCACTCTCAGTGTAACGAAAACATCTTTATTAGAGCAACGTTTCGGGCTGTCTGCCCCTTTCTCCAGCTGACATACATAAAACTGTGAACACAATTTATACACAAGGCGTGTGCTAAAGTGACATCACACTAGTATCCTAATTGGCTTAACTTAAAGGCACAGGCTAATAAATATTTTAACCCTAACTGGCCATTATTGAGAATTGGACCTCAAAAGAAAAAATAATTAAAAACAAAACAGAGGAGGGAAATGGAGATGAGCTTGCATAGGGTACCTGAATGGTAAATCTTTGTGTACTATGAACTATATACCTTATATTAAGGGCATAACATCAAACTCTCTATTGAGGCCCCTTGGATACATACGCCTAGATTTAGAGTTTGGCGTTAGCCATCAAAAGCAGCGTTAAGGGCTCCTAACGCTGATTTTTACCGCCCGCTGGTATTTAGAGTCAGGCAGGAAAGGGTCTAACGCTCACTTCCAAGCCGCTACTTTTCCATACCGCAGATCCCCTTACGCCAATTGCGTATCCTATCTTTTCAATGGGATCTTCCTAATGCCGGTATTTAGAGTCTTGGCTGAAGCGAGCGGTAGACCCTCTACTGACAAGACTCCATCCGCAGAAAAAAGTCAGTAGTTAAAAGCTTTCTGTGCTAATGCCGGTTCATAAAGCTCTTAACTACTGTGCTCTAAAGTACACTAACACCCATAAACTACCTATGTACCCAATTTTTTTTTAACCCCTAATCTGCCGACCGCACATCGCCGCCACCTACATTATCCCTATGAACCCCTAATATGCTGCCCCTAACATCGCCGACACCTACATAATATTTATTAACCCCTAATCTGCCCCCCCAATGTCGCCGCTACCTTACCTACACTTATTAACCCCTAATCTGCCGACCGAACCTCGCCGCCACTCTAATAAATGTATTCACCCCTAAACCGCCGCACTCCCGCCTCACAAACCCTATAATAAATAGTATTAACCCCTAATCTGCCCTCCCTAACATCGCCGTCACCTAACTTCAAGTATTAACCCCTAATCTGCCGCCTGGACCTCGCCGCTACTCTAATAAATGTATTAACCCCTAAAGCTAAGTCTAACCCTAACCCTAACACCCCCCTAAGTTAAATATAATTTTATTCTAACAAAATAAATTAACTCTTATTAAATAAAGTATTCCTATTTAAAGCTAAATACTTACCTGTAAAATAAACCCTAATATAGCTACAATATAACGAATAATTATATTGTAGCTATTTTAGGATTTATATTTATTTTACAGGCAACTTTGTATTTATTTTAACTAGGTACAATAGCTATTAAATAGTTATTTACTATTTAATAGCTACCTAGTTAAAATAATTACAAAATTACCTGTAAAATAAATCCTAACCTAAGTTACAATTAAACCTAACACTACACTATCAATAAATTAATTAAATAAATTAACTACAATTACATACAATTAAATAAACTAAACTAAATTACCAAAAACAAACACTAAATTACAAAAAATAAAAAAAGATTACAAGAATTTTAAGCTAATTACACCTACTCTAAGCCCCCTAATAAAATAACAAAGCCCCCCAAAATAAAAAAAATTCCCTACCCTAATCTAAATTAAAAAAGTTAACAGCTCTATTACCTTACCAGCCCTTAAAAGGGCTTTTTGCGGGGCATGCCCCCAAAGAAATCAGCTCTTTTGCCTGTAAAAAAAAAACACAATACCACCCCCCAACATTACAACCCACCACCCACATACCCCTACTCTAACCCAAACCCCCCTTAAATAAACCTAACACTACCCCCCTGAAGATCTCCCTGTAATGTTGGGGGGTGGTATTGTGTTTTTTTTTTACAGGCAAAAAGAGCTGATTTCTTTGGGGCATGCCCCGCAAAAAGCCCTTTTAAGGGCTGGTAAGGTAATAGAGCTGTTAACTTTTTTTTTTAATCAAAGATTTTTATTGAGGTTTTTTCATATAACATTGATGTGCAAAATATGTTCTAACATGCATATGACATTTACATGAGTATAGATACAATTACAATTTCCACTAAAATATATTTAGCTAAAGAACCTCAGTTTTTTAATTTTAAATACCTCCTATCTAATTCTATAGGCCGCTCTTGAACCCATCTCTGAAAGCTTATGACGCTGGAGGTAAATATTATGATATATAGCCACTTATGGGCATGAATTATAAATCTAATTAAATGTGAGGATGCGGATTAAAACCGCAGAAAAAAAGTCTCCACGTTGGGTGAATGGCTAATATTACCCCTCAGGAACTCACGTTAACCCGGGGGGGGGGGGGGAGGTAGTTTAAATATAGACAGTGCAGATCTGTTATCTACTTTTTTCCAAAATGACTCTATGTATACTTATATACATCTTGTTGCCATACATACGTGACATCTAAGTACCAGCGGAGCCTTTCTGTACTTATTGCTTCATTTACTCTGTACCCACACATTAAAGTAACAGCTCTATAGTAGTGAATGATTACTCTAGATATCCAACCATCAATAGTGTGAATCGATTTTACAGTAACTGGAGCTCAGATGGGATAGGAACCATGATTTTTATGCAGTATCTGTATATTGCACAATGATAAAAGATAAGGCAACCTGTATGTTAGCTCTAGCGATCTCCCATCTCCCCCGCCGGCTGAGGGAGACAGAAGGTACAGCGGGTCAACACGTGTATGGTACCCCCACATATCTGCATATATACACATATACCCCCAAGGACCAATTTGTTTCAATAGGTTACTGTCTGTTCACTTAAAAATGAAGGTTAGACTAAGCAGCCAAGAAATAATAAAGCTTCAGCATTAGTATGACAACCTAAAGCTTGAATAACACCCATAACAGTATAAGCAATAATGTGGGATAAAATAATCTATTAACTTTTAACTTTTTTAGGGGGAAAACCAAGCTCTATCTTATACTAAGTGCAGAAATAATAGCTATGTAGTCTCACCCATTTCTCTGTTCTCTAGTATTCAGTGTAAATTATAGGGATTAAACGTCTAGACTTAAAACCTCCTATTAACACTAGCTTGAGAATACCTGATGAGAGGAAATGTCCTCTTAGAATATACTCGAATGGGAATAACAAAGCTCCATCTGATATAGGATTAAACTCAACTCACCTCAACTGCACCATAGGGTTTATAGAGTATACTGTATATGAGCTGACCACTTATACTCTAAAGCTGCCTTCTCGGTAAGCACCCTAATAGAGGGCCTGTGATATTATAGTATATAGAGGGTGGCAGTGTTGCGCATGGCATCCAAGTGCTGAGTGAGGTATATTGCGTTAGTATTCAATAAATAGCAGTAACTCAACAATTTATAAAGGTAGACTAACCGAAGTGCTATACTTTTCCCACTGACACCTATATTAGCCCTTATTTTTACTAAGCGTATATGATATGTGTTTTATATACCTGCGATAACAGTGTGTATAAACAAACAATATACGATAACATGAAACATAACATTCAAGAAGGTGAGATAAGAAAATACTAAATCCTAAAAAAGGTTAGCAAGTTAGAGTTGCACAAGTAATACAGTCGCCTGTTTTTTGAAGCTGTATAGGGTAGCCTTAACATAGACTCATTAAGTGCTATGTTGATTATGCAGATAATACTGGTGCTCAATTAATAATTATAAAAAAGAGTCATCATCTTGACCACTTTGGCTAAAGATGGGTTAACTTAACTAAATAAAAATAACATTAAAAAGATGTGCAATGAATGCTGGAATACAAGGGTATGAATTAAGTAAGTAACAGGCATAGTAAGTTGAGCACTATTATTAAACTAGAACATACTCATGAAGGTGTCCTAGACTCAGTGTCCTACACAATAAGTCCAGACTGTTGCGATAAAGTCCAAGTGCTGGGATGACCTGTATCGGGAGGAAAGTGAAATTACCCAAACATATTATAACTATATTTACTGTCTCAAATTTCGGGTGCTGACACGCCGGACTTGCTGCGTGTGAAATTACTTAACCCTTCAGGGTGTACAGTCATGTCCCGTTCTTTAGCCTACACCTACAGGCAGAAAGATCCGTCTTGGAGAAAGCTGCGATATGGAAGCGCTGCAGATATTTTGTAAGACTGGGGTATAGGTAGTATTTAGTAATGACTTAGCGTTCCCAGGGTGTAAAAATAGGCTGGCATCTCTGTAATATTCTCCGTCACTCAGGAGTTCTGAGCAAGATGTGCGTGGGGCAGGAGCTGTAGTTGGTGTTGCGATGCTGAAAGGCTGTACCTCAGAACCAGCTTGTGCCCGATGTCCTCCAGTAACCGGCTGCATCGCTAGAAAGTGAAAGGTTAGTTTCTCTGTGTCCGCCTTATGAATAGGGAGTGCCGTCGCCATTGCAGAGTGTTCGGGGCATGATATTACAATGTATGGGGTTATCTCACTATCATGTTGCCCTTCCAGACTAACTTGCACCTCGAGATCAGCGGTAAAGGGTCTAACTTGCTCCATCTCTCCGCATGAGCCAGATAGGGCCTGTGTTAAAATATCGGTTGCGCTCTCCTCAGGTTTGCCACCATGCTCGCCCTTCAATGTTCTTACGAGGGAACCAAAATGTCCATCCATCCTGTGTGCCAACTGTTGTAGGAGATCAACAATTTCCATTATATTTCTTGGTCTTTTTCTTTTTTCCTTCACTTTGCCCTTTGGGATATGTTGGTTAGTATAAAGGTGCTTCCTCCCCTTCAGGAATTTATACGTCCAGGCAGTAATATATAAAGTTTGCTAATTCTCCATGTATACTGTACAGGCTGAGATCTAAAAAAATGCATAGTAGGCCTCAACACGCAGCGTTGTTGTGTGATGATCTCTGAGTATGTTTACGCCAGAAAAGGAAGATTACAGGTTCCACTGACTCCTCTAGTACTCATATTTATTGCAAGTATCTTTTAAAGAAGATAACATAGCATTTTGATTATTTAATGCTTTAGTTATAGCTGGAGCTCAGAGTATCTGCCCTGTTAACTTTTTTAATTTAGATTAGGGTAGGGAATTTTTTTTATTTTGGGGGGCTTTGTTATTTTATTAGGGGGCTTAGAGTAGGTGTAATTAGCTTAAAATTCTTGTAATCTTTTTTTTATTTTTTGTAATTTAGTGTTTGTTTTTTTGGTAATTTAGTTTAGTTTATTTAATTGTATGTAATTGTAGTTAATTTATTTAATTAATTTATTGATAGTGTAGTGTTAGGTTTAATTGTAACTTAGGTTAGGATTTATTTTACAGGTAATTTTGTTATTATTTTAACTAGGTAGCTATTAAATAGTAAATAACTATTTAATAGCTATTGTACTTAGTTAAAATAAATACAAAGTTGACTGTAAAATAAATATAAATCCTAAAATAGCTACAATGTAATTATTCGCTATATTGTAGCTATATTAGGGTTTGTTTTACAGGTAAGTATTTAGCTTTAAATAGGAATACTTTAGTTAATAAGAGTTAATTTATTTTGTTAGAATAAAATTATATTTAACTTAGGGGGGTGTTAGGGTTAGGTTTAGACTTAGCTTTAGGGGTTAATACATTTATTAGAGTAGCGGCGATGTCCGGCCGGCAGATTAGGGGTTAATACTTGAAGTTAGGTGGCAGTGATGTTAGGGATGGCAGATTAGGGGTTAATACTATTTATTATAGGGTTTGCGAGGTGGGAGTGTGGCAGTTTAGGGGTTAATACATTTATTAGAGTGGCGGCGAGGTCCGTTCAGCAGATTAGGGGTTAATAAGTGTAGGTAAGGTAGCGGCGACGTTGGGGGGGGCAGATTAGGGGTTAATAAATATTATGTAGGTGTCGGCGATGTTAGGGGCAGCATATTAGGGGTTCATAGGGATAATGTAGGTTGCGGTGGTGTCTGGAGCGGCAGATTAGGGGTTAATAGTGTAATGCAGGGGTCAGCGATAGTGGGGGCGGCAGATTAGGGGTTAATAAGTGTAAGGTTAGGGGTGTTTAGACTCGGGGTACATGTTAGGGTGTTAGGTGCAGACTTAGAAACTGTTTCCCCATAGGAAACAATGGGGCTGCGTTAGGAGCTTAACGCTGCTTTTTTGCAGGTGTTAGGTTTTTTTTCAGCCCAAAATGCCCCATTGTTGTATGGGGGAATCGTGCACGAGCACGTTTTTCCAGCTAGCCGCTACCGTAAGCAACGCTGGCATTGAAAGTTGAAGTGGCTGTAAATATGCCTTTACGCTCCCTTTTTGGAGCCTAACGCAGCCCTTCAGAGAACTCTAAATACCAGCATTGTCTTAAGGGTGCGCTGGAAAAAAAGCAGCGTTAGCTACGCGGGTATTTACCGACAAAACTCTAAATCTAGGCGTAAGTATCTAGGGTCCAAATCCATTTTGCTTCTTTGTATAAGAGCTCCCTCATCCCGTCACCCCCTCTTGGCTTTTTCCTGGCATGGTCAATCACCATGAATTTCAGTTGGTTGGCTTGGTGGCCTTTTTCCAGGAAATGGGAGGGGACAGGAAGATGAGCAGTTTTTCAATTCTGATATTGGACTTGTGTCGGTAGAAGTGGTCCTTGACCTTTTGTGTGGTCTCGTCTACATAGAGTAGGCCACATGGGCATTTCAAGGCATACACTACGTATGTAGAGTTACACTTAAAGGACCAGTCAACACAGTAGATTTGCATAGTCAACAAATGCAAGATAACAAGACAATGCAATAGCACTTAGTCTGAACTTCAAATGAGTAGTAGATTTTTTTTCTGACAATTTTAAAAGGTATGTCTTTTTCCACTCCCCCTGTACCATGTGACAGCCATCAGCCAATCACAAATGCATACACGTACCATGTGACAGCCATCAGCCATTCACAAATGCATACACACTTATTCTTGCACATGCTCAGTAGGAGCTGGTGACTCAAAAAGTTTTAATATAAAAAGACTGTGCACATTTTGTTAATGGAAGTAAATAGGAAAGTTGTTTAAAATGGCATGTTCTATCTGAATAATGAAAGTTTAATTTTGATTGAGTGTCCCTTTAAAGAAACCTGGGATCGTGTACTTCTTACCAGTGTAGGGGTGTGAGATTTCTCCTCCCTTGATCATGCTATTGCATTGGGAGCATCCTAAGCAAGGGTAAGTGCCATTTTTGCAGTACCAACATTTTTTCTTGGGGTAGCCCCCTCCACTAATCACTGTCTGGTGGGCATGTACCAATTTCTTACCCATTGTGTTGCCTTTGCGGTATGATGCCCTAGGGAACTGATTGAATTCTTGGATCTCAGGACAAGCTTTTTTTAACAGAAACCAAGTATTTTTTATGATGTTAAAGACTCTATTACTTATAGTGTTAAATTTACTAACAAAGAAGATCCTAGGAGAATTATCCCCTGTGTGTGTGTTGGTACCTGTAGTGAGACTGGATTGAACATTGTCCAATTTATGTGGGCTATAGCCTCTTTTCACAAACTTCTCCACCATCTGTCCTGATCTTTCCTGACGCTTCTCAGGGTCTGAGACTGTTCTGTTGACTCTTATTAGCTGCGACTTGGGAACACTTTTAAATACCCTGGGGGGATGGAAACTGGATCTGTACAGCAATGTGTTTTGATCGGTTGGCTTTGTGTATAGGTCGGTCTCCAACCTATCCTGACACCATAGTATCAAAGAATTCAAAGCTACTCTTACTCTTAGTACTGAATTTTAAGAAGGGAACCTCCATTTCTATATTCTTTTTTAAAAGAATCAAGTGCTCAGGGGTGCCCCGCCACAAGATGAACAAGTCATCAATGTAGCGGACCCACCCCAAGCAATATTCCCTGAATAATGGATGTGTATATGTGCTTTTCCTCTATCATATCCATCACAAAACAGGCGTATGATGGGGCCACATTGGACCCCATCACTGTCCCCTTTTTTGAAAGAAAAAGTAGTTTGTCAAAACATAAAAAAATTGCTAGTTAAAACTAGTTCTAACAATCTAACTAGGAAATCACATTGCATATCATTATATAGCCCACTCTGAGACAGAGCAATCTGCACACTCTCAACCCCCACCTCGTGGGGGATGACCATGTACAGAGATGTCACATCCCATGTGGACAACCAGACATCTTTTAGATTAGTAAACTGTTTAATATAATACTAAATAATAACATACAGTCGTGAACAATATGATCAAAATTAATCAAAGTGTAAATATATATATATATATATATATATATATATATAGCGCATCTGATTTAGCATATTACACAATCAAAAGTATACTCTGACTATAGCGGACCAATACATACCCCCTGGTATCAATGTGACCGCTGGCAGAGCAAACCTTAAGAGAGCTAATCCCACCCCACTGGGTAAATGAGGAAACTAAACCCCCTTCATATCTCATGGAATTGGTAGAAACTTAGATTTAAGCTTTAGAACATAGAACATTCCTGCAGTCCTTTCATTTCTTGTAGCAGCAGGCATATTACCTATTGTCTCTGCCAGGGGGTCGCTTCTACAGCCTCTTGCTGAATAATTTGATTCTTTTTTGCAATCAGTGGTTCAGAACACCAAGTCATATCTAAGGGACTCATTCAAACTCATCAATCTGTTGAGAAATTTGGAACCTGGGCAGGATACAGACATCCTGGTCACGATGGACGTTGTGAGTCTGTACACAGTTATACCTCACCAATATGGTATAGCAATGGTTAAACAAATTCTGATTCACAATACACATTACACAGGTTCCCCCATTGAATTTCTGCTTTATCTGATGGAGTTCTACTTGGAAAAAATCTTTTTCATGTTTGAGAATGATTATTTCTTACAGACCTTGGGCACGGCTATGGGGTCTAATATGGCCTCATCTTCTGCCAATATTTACATGGCAATGTATGAGCAGTGCAATATCTTTCTACAGCAGGACTCCATCAGATTTTACCATAGGTACATTGACAATGTCTTCCTTATTTGGAAGGACACCCCAGAAGCTACTCTAGAGTGGTTTAACCAACTAAACACCCTAGACTCTACAATCAGGTTTAAAATTGAATGGGATGTACGTAAAATCCAATTTTTTGGATTTGGAGATCTTTATGGTCCCCACTGAAATGGGATATAGTCTACAAACTACCTTATATCAGAAAGATACAGATAAAAATTAAATCCTGCATTATGATAGTTTCTATCCATATTTCCAAAAAATGGAGTCAGCTCTTTACAGCTCCTGCAGGCCGCCTGCAACAATACTGAAGATTTCCGCAATAAGATACTATTAACTTAGATGGCACAGTGGTTCTTAGAATGTGAATAACCTTAGGAACTGATTACCCAGCAGTGTAAGACTGCCGCACAATGGACCCAGGAGGGTCTTACCATCAGGAAGCAACAGAGCACTAGGATAATTATTTTAATTTCATCACTACGTTCACACCTGGCTCAGAAATTGTGGTCACTACAATTTAAAAACAACTGTATCGTTATATCAAAGGACACAAATCTCCGATTTTATGATTCCACTCCACCACGGATGGTGTATAAAAGGGCGAAGAACCTGTGAGAACTATTAATGCTTAACAATCCACCTCAGTGTTATGAGAAAAAGATGTGGCTACCTAAAGACAAACGGGGGTGCTTTCGCTGTGGGAGCTGTGTTACGTGTAACAGCCTCATTACGGGCAGCAGCTTCCATCACCCACATACCAACAGGAGATATAACATTAAGCATAGACTGTTGTGTACATCAGAGTATGCAATCTATGCTATCATTTGCCCATGTTCCCTTTCTATAATGGCAAGACGGTAACTTCCTTCAGGGAGCAGCTGGCTAATCACAAGTCGGCAATACGACAAGCGATTGAGAAGGGCCGTTCAGACCAACCAGTTGCTAGGCATTTTAGGGCTGCTGGCCATTCAGTATCATCCTTAAGGACGATGCTCATAGATCATGTACCTCGCCTCAAGCGGGATGGAGATGGGGCCCAGGCCCTCCTACGTTTGGAGGCCAGATGGATTTTTGATCTGGACACTGTCTCCCAGAGGGGATTGAATACTACTATAGATTATGCCTGCTGCTACAAGAAATTAAAGGACTGCGGGAATCTTCTATGTTCTAAAGCTTAAATCTAAGTTTCTACCAATTCCTTGAGAATTGAAGGGGGTTTAGTTTTCCCATTTACCCAGTGGGGTGGGATTAGCTCTCTTAAGGTTTGCTCTGCCAGTGGTCACATTGGTACCAGGGGGTATAGATTGGTCCACTATAGTCAGAGCATACTTTTGATTGTGTAATATGCTAAATCAGATGTGCTTTGTATATATTCACACTTTGATTAATTTTGATCATATTGTTCACTACTGTATGTTATTATGTAGCAGTTATTTTTGCTTTTTATGTATGATCATGACCATGATTGCGCACTCTCTCTCGGCACGTTGTTCCGGGTTGTATTTTTGTTTACCCTGTGCTATGGTAACCGATCACTGAGACCTTGGTATTGGCCAATGCAGACTGATGACTTCAGCACTTGGTGCGATGCATTCCATGTGAGGTAAGGTGCTCCGTATGGGAGTACTGCGCGGTCCCGCTCATGATCAGATTCAGATAATGTAGGTTTGGGTATTTAAGTTTGGGGATCTAGAGGTATTCACTATGTCTTCACGGCCTCCATTTGAAAAAGGCTCCGGCGAGAGCCGAAACGTCATGATTATGGGTTAAGGCCCTTGTCTTTTTGTCATTACATAAAGACGTTTTGTAATATACTCCTGTGGTTTGCGTGCTTTATTTAGATATCCCCTTTTCACTGATGCCGGGCATGGGGATTATTTATTCTCTGGATACTTGACTTCTAGCAGAGCACCAGGTGGATGTAATCGTTGGTGTGTGCCATTTCCCCTGCACTCTTTTATATATATATATATGTGGGTGTATTATTAATATTTTTTATCGAATAAATACTTAACTCACCTTAATATAGCTTCAGCTGGGTTCAGTGCACATAAAGGGCGAGATTACATTTGTGGCGCAGGCGAAACCCGCATCGCCTGTAATTTCACCTTGCTCATCGGGGAATCACATATATGGCGCCAGCAGTTTATAAAGTGCCATAAGTCGGATAAACTAACAATGTCCAGAGAATACAAATTTCTAAAGAGACGCCAGTGACTTATGGCATGCCTCCCAAAAATAAACCCGACACGTAAAACCCCTATAACCGCCATCACCCCCATTTTGGAACTAATAATAAATATATAAACCCCTAAACCGACAACCCCCCACAATGCAATATACCTGATTAAACTATTAATCCCTAATCCGCTATTCACCCCCATTGCGATCTACCTAATATATGTATTAACCCCTAAATCCGCCAACCCCAACATCGCAAAATACCTAATAAATGTATTAACCCCTAATCCGCCATTCACCCACATTGTGATCTACCTAATAAATGTATAAACCCCTAATCCGCCATTCACCCACATCACAATCTACCTAATAAAAGTATTAACCCCTAATCTGTCATTAACCCACATCATAATAAACCTTATAAATCTATTTACCCCTAATCTGTCAAACTCACATTGCAACAAACCTAATAAATATATTAACCCCTAATACGCCAAACCCCCACAACGCAATTAACTAATTAAATTACTACACCCCCTAACCTAACACCCCCTTAATTAACCCCAATAACCTAAATTCAAAAATACTAACTTACAATTAAAATAAAAAAGCTAACATTACTTAAAAATAAAAAAATAAAAAATTAATCTAAGATTACAAAAAATAAAAAAGTCTAAGATTACATAAAATAATAAACCAAATTATCAAAAAAAAATTAAACCTGATCCCTATGAAAATAAAAAAGCCCCACAAAATAAAAACACCCCCTAATCTAATACTAAACTACCAATAGCCTTTAAAAGCGCCTTTTGTAGGGCATTGCCCTAAGTTTATCAGCTCTTTTACTTTAAAAAATACTAAGTCCCCCCTCTAACAGTAAAACCCCCCACCCACGAACCCCCCAAAATAAAAAAACTTAACACAAAAAAAAAAAATTAAAAAAAATCCTAACTAACCCCCAAATAGGTACTCACCGTTCCTGAAGTCGGGCGGAGAAGGTCCTCTTCCAAGCGGTGAAGTCTTCTTTCATTGCGGCAACCTCTTCTATCTTCATCCAAGACAAAGCTGAAGTGGAGCGGATATGAGCGTGGCACAGAAGACCGGTGACCGCAAAGCCATCGAGCGTGGAGATCCTCTTTGTACGATCATCACCGTAGACTGATGTGAGATTTCAAATATGGGGTACCTTGCATTCCTATTGGCTGATTTGATTCTTCAAATTCAAATCAGCCGATAGGAATAGAGTTACTGAGATCCTATTGGCTGATTTGAACAGCCAATAGGATTTCATTAGCTCTCAGTAGCTCTCGCTGCGTAAGTCCTTGCACTGAATATGTGATACGGATTAGCGACGCGTTTGTATGTTAGCTTATGGGAGTAAAAATTGCAGGCGACAGGGGAAATATACGCACCGCATTTATATGTGGCGCCGTATATGTGATACCAAAACCGTGTAAAAACCGGCGTCGCCCGCAAAAGTTGGCATATGTTATCTTGCCTGAAGAACAAAGTATTGCCTATTTAGGCACGTTCTTCATGTGCGCTATACTTGACAGGAGTTATATTAGGGTGTAAGTATTTATTTGTTAAAAATGTTTTTTTTTTAAAAATATTAATAATTAATAATAATAATAAAATATATTTAAAAATGAAAATAATTATTTTAATTATTTATTATAATTTTTAAGAACATCAAAAAAATATTTTATATCAAATAAATACAGAACCCTGTCGGTTATAGCGCACATGCAAAACTTACGTTCCTCTACAAAGATTCCTTTGTTCTTCATGTGTTATATTCAGGTGAGGGACACTGAACCCAAATTTTTTCAGATAGAGCATGCAATTTTTTACACAACTTCCTAATTTATCAAATTTTCTTCATTCTCTTGACATCTTTATTTGAAAAGCAAGAATGTAAGTTTAGATGCTGGCCCATTTTTGGTGAGCAACCTGGGTTGTTCTTGCTGATTGATGGATTAATTTAACAGACCAATACACAAGTGCTGTCCAGTGTTATGAACCAAAAATAGCTTAGATGCCCTTTTTGTCAAATAAAGATATCAAGAGAATGAAGAAAAATTGATAATAGGAGTAAATTAGAAAGTTGCTTAAAATTGCATGCTCTATCTGAATCACAAAATATTTTTTTTGGTTCAGTGTCCCTTTAAGTATTTATTCTATATAATAAAAGGCCAGGTATGTTTGTCAGATGCAGTCATGCACAGTAGAGACTGCGCAAGGACAAACATACCTGGCCTTGAGCAGCAGAGAGGATGAGCACCGTAGTGGGGGGCATGGCCGGACGGGAGAGTCATGAGGAGGTGTGACCTGTGGGCGTGGTAAGGGGCGAGGCTGGGTGGGAGTGGGCGTGGCTGAGAGATAGCAACAAAGAGGAAGGAGAAAGAGGAAAAGAGAGGGAGGATAAAGAGCAAAAGAGGGGGGAGAGCAAAAAAGGGGGTGAGGAGAGAGAGGGGGAGAGAGGGCAAAAGAGGGAGAGATAGAGCAAAAGAGGGGGGAGAGAGAGTAAAAGAGAGGGAGAGATGGCAAAAGAGGGAGAGAGAAAAATAAAATGGGGAATGGGGAGAGGAGAGAGAGCAAAAGAGGGGGAGAGAGGGCAAAAGAGGGAGAGAGAGAGCAAAAGAGGGGGAGAGGAGAGAGAGCAAAAGAGGGGGAGAGAGGACAAAAGAGGGAGAGAGAGCAAAAGAGAGGGGAGAGAGAACAAAAGAAAGGGGAGATAGAGCAAAAGAGGGGAAAGAGAGAGCAGAAGAGGGGAGAGAGCAAAAGAGAGGAGGGGGGAGCAAAAGAGGGGGGAGAGAGAGCAGGAGAGGGGTGAGAGAGCAAAAGAGAGGGGAGAGAGAGCAAAAGAGAGGGGAGAGAGAGCAAAAGAGGGGGGAGAGAGAGAGAAAAAAGAGGGGCAGAGAGAGCAAAAGAGGGGGAGAAAGCAAAAGAGAGGGTAGAGCAAAAGAGGGGGGAGAGAGAGCAAAAGAGAGGGGAGAGAGCAAAAGAGGCGGGAGAGAGAGCAAAAGAGGGGGGAGAGAGAGCAAAAGAGAGGGAAGAGAGAGCAAAGGAGGGGGGAGAGAGAGCAAAACAAGGAGGAGAGAAAACAAAAGAGGGGGAGAGAGAGCAAAAGAAGGGGGAGAGAGAGCAAAAGAGAGGGGAGAGAGCAAAAGAGGGGGGAGAGAGAGCAAAAGAGAGGGTAGAGAGAGCAAAAGAGAGGGTAGAGAGAGCAAAAGAGGGGGAGAGAGAACAAAAGAGGGGGGAGAGAGAGCAAAAGAGAGGGAAGAGAGAGAGCAAAAGAGGGGGGGAGAGAGCAAAAGAAGGAGGAGAGAAAACAAAAGAGGGGAGAGAGAGCAAAAGAAGGGGGAGAGAGAGCAAAAGAGAGGGGAGTGAGAGCAAAAGAGAGGGATAGAGGGGGAGAGAGCAAAAGAGGGGGGAGAGAGAGCAAAAGAGGGGGGAGAGAGAGCAAAAGAGAGGGGAGAGAGAACAAAAGAGGGGGAGAGAGAGCAAAAGAGAGGGGGGAGAGCAAAAGAGGGGGGAGATAGAGCAAAAGAAGTGGAGCGAGAGCAAAAGGGGTGAGAGAGCAAAAGAGGGAGGAGAGAGCAAAAGAGGGGGAAGAACAAAAGAGGGGGAGAGAGAGCAAAAGAGAGGATAGAGCAAAATAGGGGGGAGAGAAAGAGCAAAAGAGGGGGAGAGAAAGAACAAAAGAGAGGGGAGAGAGCAAAAGAGGAGGGAAAGAGAGAGCAAAAGAGGGGGAGAGAGAGCAAAAGAAGGGGGAGAGAGAGCAAAAGAGGGGGAGAGGAGAGAGAGCAAAAGAGGGGGAGAGAGGACAAAAGAGGGAGAGAGAGCAAAAGAGAGGGGAGAGAGAACAAAAGAGAGGGGAGAGAGAGCAAAAGAGGGGAAAGAGAGAGCAGAAGAGGGGGGAGAGAGCAAAAGAGAGGAGGGGGGAGCAAAAGAGGGGGGGGGGGAGAGAGCAGGAGAGGGGTGAGAGAGCAAAAGAGAGTGGAGAGAGAGCAAAAGAGAGGGGAGAGAGAGCAAAAGAGGGGGGATAGAGGGAGAGAGAGCAAAAGAGGGGGAGAGAGAGGGAGAGAGAGCAAAAGAGGGGGAGAGAGAGAAAAAAGAGGGGCAGAGAGAGCAAAAGAGGGGAGAAAGCAAAAGAGAGGGTAGAGCAAAAGAGGGGGGAGAGAGAGCAAAAGAGAGGGGAGAGAGCAAAAGAGGGGGGAGAGAGAGCAAAAGAGAGGGTAGAGAGAGCAAAAGAGGGGGGAGAGAGAGCAAAAGAGGGGGGAGAGAGAGCAAAAGAGAGGGAAGAGAGAGCAAAAGAGGGGGGAGAGAGAGCAAAAGAGGGGGGAGAGAGAGCAAAACAAGGAGGAGAGAAAACAAAAGAGGGGGAGAGAGAGCAAAAGAGAGGGGTGAGAGAGCAAAAGAGAGGGATAGAGGGGGAGAGAGCAAAAGAGGGGGGAGAGAGAGCAAAAGAGAGGGGGAGAGAGCAAAAGAGAGGGGGGAGAGCAAAAGAGGGGGGAGATAGAGCAAAAGAAGTGGAGCGAGAGCAAAAGGGGTGAGAGAGCAAAAGACGGGGGAGAGACATTTATAATTCATGACATTTATGAAACTCTTAGATATTGCATAAATATTCCATCATGTCAATTATTTTCTTCAACATATATTTTTAAGAAGTTGGATATTTAATGGCTTAAAAAAGTAGTGTTGTTGTACTGTGAAATAATTGTTATTGCTGTGTTTAATTTTATACGTGTGCTTCTATCATGGACTGTGTCTTTAATTGCTCAAAAATCAACATCTTTGTATGGCTTAGGGACTGTTTTATGCTATATGTGGGATTAAATCATGGACTCTTGCTTATTGCTCAAAGATCACCATTCTTGTATGGCTTATGGATTGTGTTATGCCATATATAGGATTCAATCATGGACTGCGTATTTAATTGCTTAAAGATCAACATCCTTGTATGGCTTATGGACTGTGTTTTGCCATATGTGGTATTCAATCAAGGACTGTGTTATATATTTCTCAAAAGACTTCCTTCTGGTATGGGTTTTGGACTGTGTTATGCCATATGTGGAATTCAGTCATGGACTGTGTCTTTAATTGCTCAATTACCAAAACCCTTGTATGGCTTATTGAATGTGTTATGCCATACTCTAACACAAACACTTGCTCTCATGGAGTTTTTTTATTTAAACTCAGACTAGTGGGGACAGGTGGCTGATAGGTGGCTGATCCTGCAAAGAAAATTGGCATATGTTCTGTCAATGTAATGGTCCCATGCAACTCATTATTATTAAATAGAAATTACACTTTAGAATTCCATGTGTTCCATGCAATATGGATCTGTAATAGAATTACATTACTGTGATGGAAGAATAGTATGCCATTGAACTAAGTTAAAGTTAGTTATTAGTTGAGAAATTTTTCATATGAGGCAATAAGACTTGGATACCAAGGTATAATATGTGCACTTGCTATTTTTATTCACGGAACTATCATTTTACGTGACGTGCTACATTGTCAGGATAAACTATTTCCAATTATGTTAACATGTTAATAATTAATGTATCACAACCTTTTTTTTTTTCAAACCAAAGTTTTTTTATTAAGGTATTAAGTAATACAACATTCATATCAAGACATTGTGAATACTGTCTCCATAGCATAACGACAACCCTCTGTACAAAATGAGAGACAAAGAATACAAGAGTAGTCTCTGAGATAATAAATCTAAATGCAAAGATAAAACTCCTGAGATTTGCCTAAAAACTGGTTAGTTGAACTTATACAGAAGAATCATAACATGTGAGTATTGAGATAGCTATTCTTAGTGCACATTTCTAGAATGGCATACATATATACATTACCACCAAACTTATAATGATAATTTAGGTTTTTATTTTGTTTATAGAGATTACTGTAGTACCTCTTTATCAGGATATACTGCCTAGTAGGATGATACTTAATCGAGCTATTAATTAGAGAAATTTCTCCTAGTTGATCTTATGAATTTATGAACAATGTGTATTATTGCTCCTTTCCACAAGCAAAGAGAGGAGAAAAGGTTGCATAACGTATTCACTGTATTTCTGGGAGCATATACACATTAAAACTCCCTAGAGTCTTGAAAAGGAGTACCAACCTTTGCACCCTAGTAGACTACTGTCTGAGAGTAAATAATAATAATAAGAGCCCACTTGTGGGGTAGAGATAGGCAATAATATAATGTTGTTAATAGCTTAATATTCATGAATATAAAAGTGGCATATCAGGTGCTGACAGTATTTGAAATAAGTACACTCAATACACATGGAATGGACAGTTACTGTGTTCAAGGTCCAATGGGGCCTTAATATCTCCTGTAATTTTAAACATGACCTGACATGTAACTAAAGAAGGAACACTTTGGAATTATAGTCAAAATAAATTGATCTCAACCTAAGCATAAACACTCAGTAATATATATATATATAAAATGGAAATATGAATATCACAATAAATTTTGCCTTTATTATCTGAAGTCCAGAGAGTGCTTTGAATTATTTACTTACTACATACTCCTGAGAGCACCCTGGCAGTTGTGGAGAGTTGGTGAGAGTGCAGATACTGAACTTTGATATATATATATATATATATATATATATATATATATATATATATATATATATATATATATATATATATATATATATATATATATATATATAATGGAAATATGTTTAAAAGGGTAATGCTAGAATTAGTGTAAAACAGCAAATATAGAAATCTAACAACATTAGTGTACATGAAACAACAAACTGGATGAGAGCAACAGGTTTTGGATATTGTATGAAGTGAATTCCCTTATACATCCGTTATTTGATGGAGCTTAACCTATGCCACATTGGAGTGGGGTATCAAGAGAAACCATTTGTTTCTGTGGCAAATCTTTCTCAAGCCCAAGTGACAAGGACCCAAAGGAGCAACACAATGCATCCCTGATGAATCCAACAACAGTGTGCTTGTCCGTTGTGTTTCTCTCTCCTCTGTTGTTACACATACACCACATCTAAGGGGTTCTGTTGCAGGAACAAATTTTTCAGGTTCATACGGCTGGGCTCTAGTTGGCGCGGCAGACTCTATTTCTCTCTCAGTAAGTAAAGAAACTTCTGAATCATCCCCTTGCAAAGTCGCAATGATATCAGCTAAGTTGTATTGGAGCTTTTATTCAATCTCTGCAATAATAGAGCTCACTGAATTGTGGTAGTCTTTGCTCCTAAGCATGATAATAACGTGGCACGTTACCCTGACCTGAGGGGAGGTGAAGATTTTTGCTGTAGACCACGAACTATGATCAGATCAAGCTGAGAACGATTTTGTACAGCCAGAACACAGTCCATTTTGTATATATCTAAGCAGCTTGGATCAAAGGTTCTGACAATGTATTTAGAATAGTTAGAGGATGGCTAGTCTTTATGATAATATACAGATTACATAAATCTCTTGAGGAGCTTCAGGAAATGCGACCGACCATCTCTGCTTCTTAGACACGCCCCCCGTATAACAACCTTTTTAATAATATTCATAGCTCAAGTTTAAAAAACAAAACAAAAAAAAAAACCATGATCTATTATTTAAATGTGTTTTTAATAAAATTCAGCATGAAACTTATGTTTTCATCTTATTTAAATGTCTATAAAAGTTGGCAGTAATATTGTGTTGTGATATTCTTCATCTACCTGTCTTTATAAAAAGATTTGACATGATTCCTGTGTTGTTTTTACATATGTTTTATTTACATTTGTTAAAATATGTTACACATACATTTTAAACATTCATAGTCCTAACACTTTTCAGTCTTTGATTAAAGGCCTTCTTTCTTTAAACAAATGTTTCAAACTTGTGATTGCCTGGTAAGTTAGGAGTTAAAAAAAAGGCTTGTGTACAAGTAATAATACTTATTTGCTCTTAACAAGTGTTCAATTAAATAGATTGTTTAAAAAAAAAAAAAACTCCCATATATGATTGTAAGTAAAGGTTGAATTCTATTTAAATCATTACACCTTAACAATTGTTTAATACGATATCTGTTGAAGAACATGTTAATTACCATATATAGTTTAAAGCAATTATAAATACAATAATTGAATCTCTGTTTAATACTATATATTAGGGTTGCACCGATACCGATACTAGTATCGGTATCGGTGTCGATACCAAGTATTTGCATGAATACTTGTACTCGTGCAAATGCACCGATACTTAAACCGATACCTCCACTTCCTACCCATACATCATCTTGTTCGCGTTTTTCAAACTGCATGTTCCCATTTCATTTAAGCTGGAGTGGAAACTTAACTAAAACTTGTTCACTTCTGTTTTGCCAATACAAATTGCTGTTATTTGTATTATTGTACGTCAGAGCAGTGCTCCAAAAGCCGCTACTATACACCTCGTTCAGGCAAACCCCTGAAGTACTGGGCAGTTAATAAACTGAGATTTCCAGCTCTGGCTAAAATGGCCCAAAAATATATTTCTGCCCCATGCAGTAGTGTGAAAAGTCAAAGACTGTTCAGCTTAGCGTCAAACGTCCTTACTGATAGCAGAAACAGAATTATAGCTGAACATGCAGAGATGCTTCTGTTCATTAAAAAGAACTTGCCACTAACTTTTTAAAAATATTCAAATAGCTAGATTGCCTGTTATACTGCTAGTTCTCATCTTGAACAAGTATGTTCAAAACATACTGTACTCTGAGGAACATCCTTAGCCAGGGCTGAACTGGGAATAAAAAGCAGCCCTGGAAAAATATGAAGACCAGTCCTATTTTCTGTTGAGTCAGAAGAATTCAAATGCCCCATTTTTCTCAAAGGGGATTACTGGGACACTCCTTTCCCAATATTTTTTCCAGAATTACATTATATTACTTTGTATTAAATACAAATGTCAGATTGATGTTATATAGGCACCATACAACCCAATAGCATCCAGTAATCACACCTTTAAATTGTAACTTTCCAGCCACAGCTGCTGCAGCTGTTATTTATTGTTGTCATTATTAATATATTTGATTGTAATATTTTTTATTTATAAACATGTTCTGTGAACTTTGCGACAACAACTGTTTTATTATTTCAAAATGTCTTTTGAGTTACAGTTCATAATTATAAAGAAGATATCTTAATTCATTAGTCTGCATTGAGCTTGGAAAACTGTCATGATATTAAAAAATAAGTATCGGTAATTGGTATCGGTGAGTATTTGAAAAAAAGTATCGGTACTTGTACTCGGTCTTAAAAAAATGGTATCGGTGCAACCCTACTATATATGGTTAGAAACTTCATATTCACCATATAGGCAGTGAACAATTGTTGAGATGCAATGATTAAATAATTGAATTCACCATTATTTATCACCATATTACACTGGTTTTTGATATTTAAACTGTAGCACAGGTGAAATAATCAGCTGTTTAGTAAACATGCTTATTTTACCTGCTCTCATCCAACGTAATCCTGAAAACCTGGCCTGTTAGGGAAGCCTGAGGACAGGTTTGAAAACCAGTGTCATATATGGTATAGAAACTATTGCTTGCAGGGGGGGCGGAGCTAGCCAGCCTAGGAGATGGCTGCTTTTTTCTAGTGCTCCTAAGCCCTATCTGTTTGAGGATGAAATTGGCTCTTGCCACAGCTATATAAGCAGTTACAATTAGAGACCAGAACAACTGACCTAATGGTGATTACTTTGGGACCGCTCATTAAACACCCTCAGCTGCCGGACCATCATTTAGCAGAAAGCAGCAGCGGCCTCCTCACACTTGCTCCACAACTCAGCCTGCTCTCACGGGTCATGTAAAGTCCCACCGGAACTCCCAAAAGACCTACACCAACAAGAGAGCAGTGTCCGGACATAATTGGGGCAAAGAACCAACATAAAAAGACCGCACACGGACCTGAGAGGCGGAGGTGAGTCCCGCGATAGGCCGCAGCCTGAATTAAAGTAAAAAAAAGCAGCATGGGTTATTAACTGAGTATAGCAGTGACGCGCAGAATTACTGTTTGCTCTAAATAACGGATCTGAACCAACACATGAACATTGTTGAAGGAACCCAGAAATGGGGTTATAAACGCACTAATAGTTTGCTCTTATCAATTAGTAAGCAGATGTCCACATTGTAAATTAGGGTGGCTAAAACACTAACTCCTGCAAGCTTGTATGAGAATAAAATCAGAAGAGACAGTTACAGGAGATATACTGTAAATTTTTACAAAAGAATATTTATTTACAGAAGCTCTCCTTCAATAAGATACTGCCTATGATCAGCCTTTGGGGTGTTACACTATCAAAGAATTTACAGCTAAAGTCCATTCACTAACAACTGGAGGGTGGTTTATTTTTGACACCACAAAACCTAACATCACATTTCAGCTCTTATTCAAGTGACACATATCACTTTCAGCTCATGCTAAAATGTCGCCAAAGAAGGGCAGCAAACCAATTAAAAACAGTAAGCAACTGAAAACCACCTCACACACTGTGAATACCTTCTTTAAGGCCTTAGAAGCCAAAACTAACATATCAGAAGAAGCAGACCCCCCTGAGCATACCTCATGCCAAAGTTCATCAGAATCAGAGAGTGATCAACCCACTGAAAACATCACCATACCTACAGCGCTTTTTAATTCAATCCCCTCTAAAAAGGACTTTTCATTACTAATCTCTCAAGTCAAGCAATGCATTAGAGATGAGATCTCTGACCTCAAGAAAGATATATTTGAAATAGGGCATAGGGTTGAGATGCTCGAAACCCCTCAGGACTCCCACGCTGAAGCCATTTCAGAGTTGCATAAAACTGTCCAGGGTCAGGGGGCAAATATTCTCGAGCTGGAAGACAAACTAGATGATGCGGAAAACCGCAGCAGATGCCACAACATCAGGCTAAGAGGTGTCCCCGAGGCTGTCACCACCCCTGACCTGGAGCAGTATCTCCAAAACTTCTTCAGTGCTTTAAAGAAAGAAGAAACTCCAACGAAAATCGACATAGATAGAGCTCATAGAGCTCTTCGTCCGAAACCACAAAATGATCAACCACCGAGAGACGTCATAGTCAGAATAACCAACTACCAAGTTAAGGAAGAATTGATGAAGCTTGCTAGGGAACAACAACCCCTTAGGCATGATAATGTGGAGCTACAACTATTTGCTGACCTCTCCCAAAGAACTTTGTCCAAGCGCAGAGAGCTTAAACCATTAACCATGATGCTGAGGAAAAGAAACATCCCATACCAATGGGGTTTCCCCTTCCATCTAATAATACTATGGAAAGGCAGACGTTTAACATGCTCTGCAGTAGAAGACATCCAATCTATATGTAAGGAACTGGACATACAATCACCAGAACTTGATGAGATCCCTTCGACTCAAAATAAAGACCACATCCCCTCCCCGCAGAGGAGGGAATGGATCCCAGTTTGTCAAAGAAGAGCACAAAAATCCTTACCGTCTACACTGTCTCCCAGAGGTGATAAAGGCTGACTTACCCACACTGATGATGTGTCATTCCAGGCTAAGCCTGTTCCTTCTCATTTGTTCTCTTGTTTAACGTTGCAAAATGTTTTTTTTTTTTTTTAGTTCTCCATTAAAATAAGGCCATGATAAATATCTGCAGATTGTTGACTGTTAACAAAGCATATTCGTTAATTGTTCTCATTCAGTTGGGAGATTTTCTCCTTTATTTCTAGGAATGTTATATGTAATATTAGTAAAAATTGTATTTTGCATACTTCTTTCTTTCCTCTTTATATCTCTTCTTTCTCTCTCCTCACGCTTTCCCCACTTTTCCCCTTCTTTACTACTCCCTAGGTGCACACACACCGACCAATCCTTTTGGTCTTCCTACATCTATACTAATAAAGTTGGTCCTTCCACACATCTCCAATGGGTAGTCACGATCTAAATGAACTAACTATCATTACACAGAATACTAAAGGAATAAATTGCCCCCAGAAGAGGAGAATGGCCATTATTGACCTTCAGAAAAAAAATGGGCATATTTTGATGCTCCAGGAGACACATTTTAAAGCCAAAAATGTTCCCAAATACTTCTCCCCACAATACCTGCAACATTACCATAGTACACATCCCAGCAAAAAAGTCAATGGAGTAAGTATTCTGCTCCACAAATCCTTACCTTTTACCAAAACTCAATGTATCACCGATAAAGAGGGTAGATATAGGGGGGCGGAGCTAACCGCTGATCTGATCAGATGTGCGTGTGAGGAGCTCTGCTCTAAAAAGCTAAATAAAAGTATTTCAAAGATTAAAATATCAGCCCTTAACCTATTTTGCGGCTAAACTAAATATCCCCATATACTGTAGAGCTGCTGGGCATACTTTTTGACAACAAGAACTTCTAACATCATACCTGCGGTCGCTTACTGCGCTGATTAAATAAGAGAGGTATCTGAAGAGGCCGGTGGGGGTTCCTATTCTCCGGAGGGTCGGGGCTCCACTCCGGAGAGCAAACCTACTCACCAACTACAAGAGAGGACCCTACTTGACCGATTAGGAGAAACACCGGAGGTGAATGAGGGCTACAGCTGCAGAATCGGGGCATACAGCCAAAGGTCCTGACCGGGCAACCATCCGCCACCTGACAGCTCCCTTCCTTGAATCCCGAGCCTAATTCACACCTTGAGAGCCAGAGCTCTGAGTCAGAAGTGAGGAATCTTACCCGGGCCAGGGACCACTTCTCACGGAGCAAGTTTTGGTGAGGAGCGAAAAAGCCGCCATCTTGGACCACCGTCCAGCCAGCCCGGCACACTGTTGGCCAAGATCTCTGCAGACAATCTGTGCGGGAGTGGGTGCTAGGTCTACTCTTCTTTCTTAGAGTTGACACCCGAGGGAGACTATCGGCATCGAGGACATCTTGGCCACCTCTTCCTTCTGAGTGAAGCTGCGTGAGACACCCGGAGGCCTAAGGTAAACCCACGTGGGGCTTCTTATCAGCAAACTCTTACTTAACATTTTAGCGGGTCCCTCTTCGACCACTCTGTGAGGTATGCCCTAATTGGAGACTGCTCCTGTCTTTTCTTTGGGAGGCTTATTTCTTCTCCGCTGGGGATCTATGTAAACGGAGCGCTAAGGGATATCCTAGAATCGGCAGCCAGACAGCAGTATAGAGTACTGCCCTGCATAATTCCTATTACACACACTCTTCAGGAACTTTGGTCTTTTGTTGCTACCCAAAACCAGAGCCACTAAAGATAATAATACAGGTTCCCTGAGACAAAGTCCTACTTGATCCTATATTGTGCTTTTTGGCTTACTGTCCTTACCCCACAAGAGGAAGCCCGGGGTTAGAAGACTGCTCTGGGTATTCTCCCCATGCGGACCTAGTCACTAATTTTAGCACACAGGATTCAAGTTTCCCCCATTACCCCAGATAAAGGAGAAACATTGACAGGACTATCATAGACTCACATACTGCCCAGCTAGCCACTGAGCCTTTTGGGGAACTGAATTCAGCATATCCTGTACGTGATATAACTATATATCTACATAAGCTTCTTAAGGCTGCTGCGTCAGCTCAGGTGTCCCTGACATTTACCTTTCAGGGTGTAGTGTCTTTTTCTAATATTTTTTCTCCCTACAGGTATATGAGTACAGATGCACACTGATGATTATTAGTCCCTATTTGTCATAGTTATATGAAATCCCCTGTTGGGTGGCTCCTGGACTCAGGAAATATTTACGCCCCCCTAGCTGTACATTTTCCCTTTTCACCCCCCCCCCATTTGAATCTTACTTTAGGGTGATAATCCCCCCAAGTAAACCAGTGGTGCCCATTTGGATTACACCCCAAAAATAAAGGGGGGAAGAAGGAAAAAAAAAATAATTAATTATTGGTACTCGCTAATAGCCCCTAAAGATTTAAATTACTCAATAGTTAAAGAGACGTATTTGGCTCAAATTTGAAATTACTCTTTTAATTTGTACAATGGGAACCTGTGGATGACAGATGGAAGAGGCGCCTCATGGGACAAGTATCGTTTTAGGCAGCAAAGGGACACACATGAGCAGCGGACCCCCCACACAGAGTGTTACTCACAAGAGCGGCGGTACAAACGTGTACCCAGACAGGCAGGACGGAACCAAAAGTCGCCCGTCAGACAGGCGTAAGCTCGGTACGCTAGGCAAACGTCACTCAGCAAGCAGCGTCAGAGTAAACCCAGCAGGGGAACCAATAGAGTCGAAGGGAACTCGACACAGCGGACCTCCAAAGGGGATCAGGAACGTGACCAAATTGCTCCAGAGGCCTAGAACCTTTAGACAGCTGCACAACATGTATTCTGTATTTCCCATACAGAACCTGTATGGGAAATACAGAATACATGTTGTGCAGCTGTCTAAAGGTTCTAGGCCTCTGGAGCAATTTGGTTACGTTCCTGATCCCCTTTGGAGGTCCGCTGTGTCGAGTTCCCTTCGACTCTATTGGTTCCCCTGCTGGGTTTACTCTGACGCTGCTTGCTGAGTGACGTTTGCCTAGCGTACCGAGCTTACGCCTGTCTGACGGGCGACTTTTGGTTCCGTCCTGCCTGTCTGGGTACACGTTTGTACCGCCGCTCTTGTGAGTAACACTCTGTGTGGGGGGTCCGCTGCTCATGTGTGTCCCTTTGCTGCCTAAAACGATACTTGTCCCATGAGGCGCCTCTTCCATCTGTCATCCACAGGTTCCCATTGTCCACTCACCATTTCTGAGAGAGCTGCCTGGATTGCTGTTTGCTGAATCCGCCATCTGCCACATGCTGTGATCATTTGCGCACTTCTATAGAGACTCTGTGTGCTATCTCGGTTCTCTTTAATCTTTTAATTTGTGCATTATTTTCAATTTAATTCCTTTATTCTGATTCTATTATACTAGCTTTTGACATAGCGCCCTTAGACTGACTCTATTCCCCCCAAAGCTTGTAAGTCCTTTGTGCCCCATCTATAGTGCGCAGCTACATAATTGATGTGAACTAGAGGTCTCCCCTTTTATTCAATAACTTCTAAATTTTAGCACTGCCCTTGGTGTCCTAGGCACTACTAGTACATCTGCTCCCTACTCCAAAGCTGCTACACCAGCGTTATTGTCTTCGAGCGCTAGGCACGAAGTGTAGTGTGATGCTTGTTTGCTATTTGTTGCTTGTCTGATAACAAACACTTTCTCTCAACAGCGCTGACAACTACTGTAAGGTTATACACAAATACTGTTTAGAGGTTCTATGTGAGTACTGTTCTCAAACTAATATATCCAGTGTGCTCTTAGGGGGCCTATTATAACTGCATCATCACTGTCTGCCTAACCACCTTTATTTCTTGACAGGCTTCCATTATTGTTGTCTTACTTATTACAATTGCTTAGTTATTGTTTCTTTAAGGCAGTGACCCCTCAAGACTCACCCTTTCCGGCCTAGCTAGTCTAGGCTGGTCACTTCCCCTTCCCCTTTTCCCTTCCTTAGGGTCGTATCCCCTATCCCTGAGTCGAGAGGGGGCCCTGGTGACCCGGAGACAGCTCACCCAGCAACTCAAATTCTAACCATTTCTCCCTGCTGTGATGTACTCTAAAGATATGTAGGTTACTTTTCTATGCCAAGGCCCCAGTCAGCCAGACAACAGCTGATCTTTATAGTGCTGTCA
The DNA here is from genome assembly GCF_027579735.1 of Bombina bombina. Taxonomy (NCBI): domain Eukaryota; kingdom Metazoa; phylum Chordata; class Amphibia; order Anura; family Bombinatoridae; genus Bombina; species Bombina bombina. Next base: position 958,958,003 of record NC_069499.1, read on the forward strand.
CGTGCCCACAAACCTAACTGAAAACCCATGCAGGTCCACAAAATGCCTTAAACATTTAAAAGAAAACAGAAACCCCTAAATACCCCTAAGCATACAGTGGTGGATCACTTCAGCAATCCCCTCCCCAGATCTCAGGCTGCCTCTGATGAAGAACTTACAGATGCTAGTAGCTCAGCCAAGACCACCGGTGAGTCGACCTTGACCCAGGCTGTGGGACGTTCACTGCGTGCTGAAAAGGAGTTTAATAACAACCTTATGGACTCTATCACAGCACTCCTGGCCTCACATCATGACTCCCTAACTAAAAAATTTGAAAAGAGCCACGCGGATTTGAAATGCGACATAGCCTCCATAGGTGAGCGCACGGACATAATAGAGCGCAAACAGGAGGATTTGATGATTGACCATTCCAACCTACTCGGGTACTCTCAATGCTCAGCTAAGCAAATATCAGATCTTGAAGTCAAATTGTCGGACCTAGAAGATCTCACCCGGCGCAACAATATCCGGGTGAAAGGTATCCCTGAGACTGTCTCCCCACAGGATCTAGAGAAATACCTCCGAGAGATGTTTACTACGATATTAGGCCCAGAAGAAGGTCAAGAGATGTTGATGGATCGGGCGCACAGAGCACTGAGACCCAGATCTAGTGAAGGTGATAAGCCTCGGGATGTTATAGTCCGCCTACATTATTATACCTTCAGAGACAAACTCCTTCGAGCTCTTGCAGGGGGCAGAACCCTCCCGGGCCAATACTCAGAGGTACAGGTCTACCAAGATCTCTCACCGCACACCCTTCAGTTGCGGCGCCATTATCAACCTTATACCAGGTTAATGAGAGATAAAGCCATCAAATACCGTTGGGGGTTCCCCGTCAAGCTACATATCACCAAAGAAGGCCATCAATACACAGTTTCCTCACCGCAACAGGCTAGAGAACTCATGCAAAAATGGGACTTCTTACCGCCGGATCCGCCTGATTCCCAGCAACTTAAAGATCCAAACAGGGGATTGAGGGCTTCAGCCCCACAGTGGCGACCTCTCTCTCAAAGGGTGGGAAATCCCCAGAAAAAACCTCCACAGTACGCAGAAAAACATGCGCCCTCAGGCAGTACCTCTGCTGATCCAGGCGCAACATGACCCCACCTTGCTCAACACTCCACGCTAATCTTTGGGCAATGAGGCCCCCTGCTTTCCCTTGAGGTTCCAGATGTTCCTCATGGGATTTACTACCTTTACTGTTCTCTAAAGGACCTAGCATGGATGTTTTCAGTCTCTACTGTTTTGTGGTTCTCCCTAAATCCTTCCCCTCTCTTTTTAATATATGTTCTCTTCTCAACACAGAGGGATACGCAAGTGTTAATGCGTTGCAGCATTTTTTTTTTCACTAATGAATGTTTGTTTATATCTCACAAAGTCGAGAGACATGTTTGTAGAATGGATTAGCCGGCACAGTTAGGTGTAAGGGCGATTACTCCGCCAGTTTTCTAGGCATAGAGACACAGCTTGGCAGTAACAACCTCTCCTTTGGTAACTATGTTCCGCCACTTCCAGGCAATGCTCCATTGAAATGTCTTAAAGTATATACCTTGGGAACAGTTATCATGTTATCAATGTTTGTTGCCAGTTAGTAGTCTGCTAAGTAGAGAGCTATACTGCAAGAATAGATTATCTAACATTTTTGCCAATATTGTTGTCTGTTCCAGTTGTTACCTAATAGTTTATGACTTCGCTTAATTCCCTATGCTGTGTTCAAATTTGCTGAAACGTTTTAATATTTTGTTCATGCTGAGCTGTGTATTTGCCATGTTTGACCCACCGCACACCATACGTGAAAAGATACACATGACACTGACTAGAGAACCTTCTTCTTAGTGGACACTTGACACATGACACAGAATGACTGACTGGGGTCAGGCTCCACATGCTGGCCTCCCCCCCCACCTTGATAGTTGTGACCTCTTGCAATTTCTGGTAAGAGCACTCATAGCGATAGTGTATCTTACACATCGATAAATACCCTGACAGTTTTTAATTAACCTATATAGTTACTTGAGAGTAGACAGATCTACCCCTCCCTTCTTTTATTTCCCCCCTGTTCCCCGGCCTCCCAGGCAAGCATCCCACGCCTACTTTGTTTTGTCCTACTAGTGGTATAGAACCTTTCAACCTTATGGCGCCCATAACTGTAGCCACTCTCAATGTCCAGGGCTTAAACTCCCCAACTAAACGTAGCCTTTTATCTAATTACCTCAACTCCCACAAATTACATATTGTGTTTCTCCAGGAGACTCATTGGGATACCAAAACAAAGCCATTTCGCAACCCAATACACTACCCCATATGCGAAACAGCTTCCTTCTCGTAGAAAAAGAGAGGGGTAGCAATACTGATCCACAGAGACATCTGCTGTACTATTGAACATCTTGATCATGACCCCGAGGGTAGATATTTGATCCTAGTCTGCATACTAAATGGAATCCTTTACACCTTAGCCTCTATCTACACCCCAAATGCCAAACAGATCCCATTCCTGAGACAGTTCCTGGGGAGGCTACGGGAAGTTAAGAGGGGGCACCTATTGATAGGGGGGGACCTCAATCTGGTTTGGGACCCTACCCTAGATAAAAAAACTCCAAAAGCTTAAATCTTTGACCGAAACCTCAATACCCAGTCCAATGCGCTGCGCAAACTTATGTACCAACATGGCCTCTATGACATCTGGCGCTGCCTTGCACCGACCGAAAGGGACTACACCCATTACTCCAAACCCCATAACTCCTACTCCAGGATTGACTACCTCTTGTGTGACTCCTGGACTTTGGATCAATTCTGTGCCCCACGAATAAGACCATGCCCCTGGTCGGATCACGACCTTGTCAGTGCTAGGTGCACCATCTTGCATCCTCCTGATTGCAGGCCCTCCTGGAAGCTACATGACCATTTCCTGGCAGAGGGGGAAATCCCCCAGCTAGTGGAGACAATCTCAGATTTCCTGAGACACAATGATACGGGCGACATGAGCCAGGGAATTCTGTGGGCTGCACTTAAAGCCTATCTCAGGGGTCATTTTATTAAAAAAAGTGCATTGTTAAAAGCTAAAAACAAGGTTTCCCTCGCTAAGCTGTATGCGGAACTGAGGCAGACTGAATTGACTAACAAAAATACCCCCACTCCCACTCTGGGCGACCGAGTTGGCGCCATCAGAGATGAAATTGCCAAGAGAGAGCAACTACGAGTCCAGACAAACCTACTTCGACTTCGACAGGTGTATTTCTACAAAGGGAACAAGGCCGATAGATTGCTGGCCCGTAAGCTCAGGGATCATGCGGTTCAGGCCAGAATCCCCACGATCTCTATGGCGACAGGCATAGTCCACTCGCCAAAAAGTATAGGGAAGGCGTTTGCCGACTACTATACTTCTTTATATAATCTTAACAATGACTCTTTGGGAGTCGAAGCCCACAGAACAGCTACCCAACAGTTCTTGGCAAAGTTAGACCTTCCCTCTCTAGAGTCAGACTCAGCAGAGGATTTAATTGCCCCATTCACTTTAGAGGAAATCAAAACAGCCATATTGACCTTGAAGCCCCACAAGGCTCCGGGTCCGGATGGATTCACGAGCCTCTTTTATCGTACCTTTGCCCATCTGCTGTCACCTATCCTGCTCCATCTTTTTGGTGAGGTTAGGGAAGAGGGAGCTTTCCTCCCCGAATTTTTGGAGGCCAGTATCTTGACTATACCCAAAGAGGGAAAGGACCTGATGCTCTGCGAGAGCTATCGGCCCATCTCCCTTATTAATGTGGACGTGAAAGTCTATGCCAAGGTCCTTGCGACTAGGCTTGGAAAGCACTTACCTTCACTGGTCCATTTGGACCAAGTGGGATTTGTACAAGGAAGGCAAGGTACAGATAACACCCGTAGGCTACTGAACATATTTGTGGAAACAGCAGATATGGGACTGCCTCTCCTCACCCTGTCCATGGACACAGAAAAAGCGTTTGACAGGGTGGGATTATATGTTTTGCACTTTAGAACATTTTGGGATCCCCGAGACGTTTCGTACAGCTATTGCCGCTCTCTACGCTTCCCCGGCGGCTGTGATTAAGGGTATGGGTTTCTGTTCCCCTAAAATTGTGATCAGGAACGGAACCAGACAGGGGTGCCCCCTGTCCCCGCTCCTCTTTGCGTTGGTGATGGCAATTAGAGAAAGCCCTGAGGTCCAAGGCCTTCAGATACATGACACACTTCAGAAATTGGCACTTTTCGCCGATGATCTCACTCTCTTCCTCACCAACCCAATGGAGTCACTTCCCTACCTTTTTGAGATTATTGACGCTTTCAGTAGCATTTCGAACTATAAGGTCAATGTGTCTAAAACAGAGGCCTACATGATTCACATTGAGCAATCAGAGCAGAGACGCCTTAAGCGACTCTACTCGTTCAGGTGGTCGATAGATGGGATCAGACATCTAGGTGTCTTTCTGTCGCACGACAAAAATACGGTGTTGCAGGAAAACTACATTGTTCTTCTGCGGGAAGTTGAGGTGAGATTGAAATCTAAAAAATATGAGGAAATCTCCTGGATGGGCAGAATTGCTGCTCTGAAGATGATGATTCTCCCTAAATTAACCTACCTTATGCGGTGTATCCCCATCTCAGTCCCGGAAAAGATCTTTTACGTGGCTTCCAAACCACTTTAAATGCCTATGTTTGGGACAATAAGCGACCGAGTGTAGCTGCGGCCACACTTCAGGTCCCAATAGACCGAGGTGGGCTGGGACTGCCCAACGTTCAACTAAATCATCAAGCGGCGATGATGTTGCACGTCTCAGCGTGGGGGCCTGCCCTGCCCCCTACCAGATGGAGGGAGCTGGAACAGGCTTCACTCCCTGCTCATGTCGACCTCTCGGATCTGCTGTGGGTTCCACCGCACTTAGCTGCACAGATACCGATCTCCAACCATCTCATCAAAGACTGTCAATTGGTTTGGTTCCGCCTCAGACACCACCAGTTGGTAGCCCCACACCCTTCGCCCATACATCCTGTCGTGTCGCTCCTACAGGGGCTTCCAAATATTCGGCTCGCCCCCTGGAAAGCCCTAGAGATCACTTCTCTGAGTGACTTCTACCTGAATGAGAATCTCCTCTTGCCCCAAGACATGATGTCTAAATTCGGCATTCCAGGCCCCTAGAGTTTGACTTCATGAGACTAAGATCCCTGATGAAGGCATGGGGATTCCTGGTTGAAAAAATCAGGGCACCTACTATCTGGGAGATGAGATGGAAGGCGAACCTCCAACTGTGCAAGCCTCTCACTGCCCATTACCGATCCCTCTTGGGACCTCCCACACTAGTGAAAACTAGACATATGGCCTCCTGGGAAGCAGAATTGAGACTCACTTTTACGACACTTGACTGGACTAAGGCGATACAGTTGACTAAATCTGCACTTCATTGTGCTACAACGTATGAACTCTACTTCAAGATCATCACCAGATGGCACTTAGTGCCGACCAAACTTCGGACTCTGTACCCTGAGCATTCGCCCCTATGTTGGAGGGAGTGTGGAGAGATAGGTACCCCGCTCCATATGTGGTGGTCATGTAACAGACTCCGACCACTTTGGTTGAAAATCTGTGAGGTCTGCAAGGCCCTAGAACTCCCGACGCCAGACACTCCATGCCTAGCTCTTCTGCATTTGGGAGTTAAAAAACTGCCAAAACACAAGAGATATCTGTTAGTCTACCTGTTGACATCAGTCAAGATGTTAATTGCCAGGAATTGGAAGAAACAGCAGCCCCCAAGATGGCAGGCAGTTATTGACTACCTGCAATACGTTAAAGCAATGGAAGACTATGTCTTCCGGACTAGGAAACAGTCAGACGTCTTTTGCCTAATCTGGGAACCCTGGGAGACCTACCTAAAGCCGACTACATGATGCCCCTTTTTCTTCAAACCTAGCGACCCTCCTGTGACTATGTCATTTACCTCTCCTAGAGGAAGCGCCTCACTATGTCAGACCTGAGGTGCCCCTCATTGCTCTGCCCCTCCCCCCCTCCCCCTGATACCTCTACTTCCCCTCCAATACCCCCCACTCCCTTTTAAGAGAGGTGGATGTCTACTCCCACCAGTATTACTCTCAAGCATACACATTATATAAGTTTCCTATTTTACCTTCCTTAACTGTCAGGCTCAATAGGTATGGTGTAAATGGCCATACGATACCCAAAATATTGAAAAAAAGAAACAAACTTTTTCCTATGACAAACCAATACACAACACTTGTAACGTGCGAATACACAGCTGATGAATGACTATCCTATAGGCTTGACCATTGAGTTGGGTAAACTGATTTTCTTGGAATGCCATTTAACCTTTGAATGTTCGAATGTAACCCTGTTACCTATTATGTCGAGTATAATAGTTTTGTTATGTGGTTTTGTACCATTTTCACTAATAAAAACTTATTTAAACAAAAAAAAAAAGAGGGTAGATATATATGCCTGAAAGGACTGTTATATGGCAAACCAGTAACCCTAATTAATATATACGCCCCTAACTCCAAACAAGACAAATTTATAAACTCAGTTTCAGCCCTAATTTTGAAAGAGGCAAAGGGCTCCCTTATAGTCGCGGGAGACTTTAATTTCCCCCTAGACCCCACAGTTGATTGCTCTAACCCAGAGTCTAGGACCAAAACCCCAAATCTAGCTAAAATCTGGCGGAAACTTAAAACTCTAGGCCTACACGACACTTGGAGATTTTTTAATCCCCAAAAACAAGATTATACCTTCTTCTCCCATCCTAAATTGAGCTACTCTAGACTAGATTACATATTCGTAGACCATTTGCTCCTCTCTCATACCAGAAACTTGCAGATAAAACATACTTCCTGGTCAGACCACTCCTTAGTCTCATGCAAGATCAGATGGCCATCAGCCCCATTTAGGGCCTTTCAATGGAGACTTGATGACCACTTATTACTAGACCCAAGCCAGTCCAAGCTTTTTGCAACTTATATTAAAGATTACTTTGAACTCAACAATACACCAGATGTGAAGATGGCAACCCTATGGGAAGCCCATAAATGCACAATCAGGGGAGAATTTATCAAGGTAAAAGCACAAAACAAAAAGAAAAGCAGACTAGAAACAGAACAACTCTCAGCCGAGATATCTAACCTAGATTACGCCCACAAGGTCAACCCCCAAGATAATGCAATACTAGGGAACTTAAAGAAAAAAGAGATAAACTAAACTCCCTTCTTCACATCAAGTCACAAAGACAATTACTACACCTTAACCAAACCTTTTACAGGGAAGGCAACAAATCAGGGAAATATCTTGCTAGAGCTTTAAAAAAACAACAGCGAAAAACATATGTACATTCGCTAAAATCTACCCAAGGCAAGCATCTAGAAGACACCCTCTCCATAGCGAATGAGTTCAAAAGTTTTTACCATAAACTTTATAATCTATACCCCAACAGAGACTCCCAAACCCACAGCCAATTATGTCATCATTACCTTGCTGATACCCAGCTCACACAATTGACTCCCGAACAAAGCGAGCTGTTGGAGAGGCCTATCCTCCCCTCAGAGGTAAAGGACGCAATACAACAACTAAAACAAAACAAAGCCCCTGGCCCGGACGGTTTCACTGGTTCCTACTATAAAACATTTGCAAATCTCTTAGTCCCACACCTAAGTGACCTATTTAATTGTATCTCAGATTACCACCCTTTCCCTGATAGCATGCTACAAGCTACTATCTCTGTCATTACCAAACCAGGTAAACCCCCGACTCCCCAGCCAACTTCAGACCAATTTCCCTACTCAACATAGATCTAAAAATTTACGCCAAGATTCTTGCCTCCCGACTTAATAACTTCCTTCCACTACTGATTCACCAAGACCAAGTGGGTTTTGTTCCTCACAGAGAGGCTAAAGACAACACTGTCAAAGTTCTTAATCTTTTAGAATTTATCTCACAAAACAAAATCCCGACTGTTTTCCTATCGACTGATGGCGAAAAGGCATTCGACAGACTGGACTGGACCTTCCTACAAGAAACCCTGAGACGATTTAATTTTCCTGACCCCTTTATCCAGAAAATATCTGCCCTATACACCAACCCGACAGCTCAAATCAGAATTAACGGCGCGCTATCCGACCCTTTCGAAATCAGGAATGGATCCCGACAGGGATGCCCGTTATCCCCCCTATTATTCATTTTAGCCCTAGAGCCACTAAAATAAGACATAACCGCTTGATTCAAGGGATAAAAGTGGGTGAGCAAACTCACAAACTTGCGATTTTCACAGATGATATTCTCCTTACCCTCACAAACCCTCTCTCCTCCCTCAGAACTTCTATCTCGGAATTAGACAGATACGGGACTGTGTCTAACTTCCTGGTTAATGTGACCAAATCAGAATACCTATATATATACACTTGTTTTTTAACCCTCCACACGGGAGGGCTGAAAACAGAGAAGCGCAAACAAGTATATAAGGGTGTCCAGAAAAATACTATGTACGTTAAAATCTATTCGCACTAATATGCATAAAACATCACACACATATATATATAAAAAGATCCCATACAATAACACTGAATGTCATTAAAATACTTGAATTTATGTGTCCATTTCAGTCCTTATATGTTTGTAGACGTTGTCCGTGAATCCAGAAAGGTGCTGCCGCTCCTCCAAACGGTTGATATTCTGTATCCCGTGAAAAGTGACCTAAGTGTAAGGAGAGAACAGAAGAGCGCAGACACGATTCAAGTGTAGATTTCCAACTTTAATTATAGCCACACGCTATGTATATACTCACAAGATATACAATTTGTATAGGCACATATAACAAAATTGTTCCCCTTCGTAGTCAATAGTTCGTAAGGATTAACGATAGAAAGTCTGTATTTACAAAATATACTGACCCTTTCATACGGGGATACAAGCGGCGACCCTCAGCACTTCCGTGTAAGGTTTTCCTACCAGTGATATGCGTGTACCACGTGATACCGGAACTCCTACGGCGGCTTCCCAGGGTCAAAATAACAAAGTTGGAAATCTACACTTGAATCGTGTCTGCGCTCTTCTGTTCTCTCCTTACACTTAAATCAGAATACCTGCCTATAAACCTTACCAACCAGCTCCTAGAAGAATTGAAAATGAACTGCCCCTTAAAACCACAAACAAAATATTTGAAATATCTAGGTATCAATATAACCCCTAATATAACAGACCTCCGCCCACAAAATTATGGTAGTTTAATTTCAGAATTCAAGAGTCTCATATCAGCTTGGATGCCTAAAAATATTTCATGGCTAGGTAGGATTCATGCCACAAAAATGACACTACTTCCAAAAGTTTTATACATTCTCCAAACAATTCCCATTCCAGGCATTCAAAAGGACCTAGACATACTACAAAAAAATTATAAATGATTACATTTGGAAACGCAGGCCACCTAGAATTAACAAAAATATGCTACAAAAACTTCCCTCTGAGGGGGGAATGGGTGTCCCACACCTTTGTTCCTACAAATTAGCTGTCTCATTGCAGAGAATTTCCGACTGGTCTAAATTAGGAGGACCTAACTCCAAAAATTGGGTACAACTGGAAAACACCTTATCACTGTCACAGAGATTAGATGAGATAAGTTGGAATCCAGGATACTTTAACAAGTATGTAATCTCAACCTCCTCTATAACAAACGAAACATGGTCTGACTGGAGACGAATCAACAAATCAACAAATCCCCAAACAAAATATCTTCCAAATATTCTCCCCTAACCACAATTTTAAACAACCCAGAATTCCTGCCGGGGCTTAATCTAGCCTTTCCCCATCTCACAAACCCTTTTAAATCTCTTCCCATATCTCTCTTAACAGATGGTAATCAGAGTCTCAAAACCACAACCCAACTTGAATCCCTGAACCACCCAATCCTGTCCTCATGGTTTCGAATCCACCAAATTAGACATTATATAGCCACACACAAATGTTTGAAAGACTTGATACGCCCATTGACCCCCTTTGAACGAATATGCCACACAACAGACAAAACGCGCGGTACCACCTCCAAACTACATAAATTAATCTTAAATGAGTCTTTCCCACATCTCCCGACTTACACCAAAAGATGGGACCTCGAATTGGGGATGAACACCTCCCCAAAACTCTGGGCGCATAAATTTGACAGTCTAGCACATTCAGCACATTCAGCACAAGCCAAAGAGACCAACATCAAAATAATGATGCGATGGTACTTGACACCAGCAAGGCTGAGATTTATCTATAAAAACTCATCCCCATCCTGTTGGAGAGGATGCATTCAAGATGTTCACATCACACACATTTGGTGGGAATGCGAGCATATAAAACCTTTCTGGTCACAAATTTTTGAAAACATCAATAAAATCCTAAGTACAAATATAACCCCCACTCCAGATCTAGTCTTACTATGCCAACCCCCTGCCATCAACTGCAAAATACGAAAACACCTCTTTCAAATAATGCTAAATGCGGCAAACCAGTTAATCCCTAGAAAATGGAAATTAGCCCTGGCACCTTCCATCCTAGAATGGGTAACTCTAGTTAACAAAAACCTCCTCCTGGAGAGACTACACTATCTTAAATTAGGCCAACTAGCCTTATATCAAGATATCCTCTTCCTTTGGGAGTCCTTCACCTATAATCCAGCATTAATCACACCTAGCAAAACATTAGCACCCTACCAACTCTACTGTCCCTATACCTAAACTTTTCCTCTGTTTTCTTTTCTCTCTTTTCCCCCTTTCCTAATTCCTCTACTTAAGTTGCATGCTATACTGAGTTAAAAGTTTATCATTGGTGCATATGTGTGATAAAACCTGATACGAGGGCACCTCCCTTGTAACCCACCAAGACAAGGGGAATCATTAGTCCTATCTTTGAGACACCAGGAGTTCCTCCATTTTCTCCAACGCCTAACAACTCCTTATGCTAGGAACTCTAAAACTCTAGCACATGATGAAGAAACTAATGAACATTGGACTATGATTTATACACATAACTAAGACAATATCCTGAGTCATATGTTGAATGACCTTGCTTGCCATAACATATGTCTCGTTTCTAAAACTTAATGTTGAGCAGCGACTCTAATTTACTGTTTGTTTACAATTTGTATTGTATTGAAAATAAAAATAAAACATAAATAAAAAAAGAAACTATTGCTTGCAAACTATGTGTAATTGAAAACATATTAGGAAGAGCATAAAATGCGCATTATTTTAATGTGATACATTACTAGACAATCACAAGAACATGTGTTAATGTATCAATGAACGTAAAACATTTGTCATACTTACAAGTGTTGCACTTATTTCTTTTTATTTTCATTACAGATACAATTTATTTGATATAATATACTTATTATAAGGAAGTATATATCACTGAAAAAATTAAATATAGATAATGTAGGAAATAATTTATTAGAACATTATTTTGTGACATTTATTTCAAGGAACATAGTTAAAATGAAATGAGTATGTATGCTTTTTTAATCATTTTCTTTTTTTAATATCCTTTCATTCTCAAAATATGTTTCCAGGAAAATGTATTACTGTATAGCAACATACACAGATATGCTGTGTATATCCAAGGCAACTCTAACCAAATATCACACATTTATAGAGAGCTGCTAGTTGCTTCTATAATGAAAAATGAAACATTACCTAATACTACTAAATCCCTAAGCAGTTGTGTTTGGAAACTATAACTAAGGGTATGTACAGAATACATGTGCATTCCACTGATACAGCTTTTATTAAAGTAATTTCAAACAATACAAACTTTATTTTGCAAATAAAGACACTTCCATACGTTTAATATTTTGAAGCACATTTAATTTTATTGATGTTTCAAAGAGGACTACAAAAAATGCATTGCAAATTTCAAATATCAAACAAAGATGTACAGTAGGATTAACAGATAAAACACATAGACTAGAAGACTTTATATACATGACAATGTTAATCCTTCTGTAGCACTTATGAGGCCTATCATGGACCTCTCCATAAATAAATTATAACTCAAATATCTCATAAGGATGGTACTGGTGAACCAGGCCACTTTTGTTACATGAAACGTAACAAATGTCCCTAGAACCCCAGTCCAAACTATTTTATGTGTATATGTATACACACACATATATATATATATATATATATATATATATATATATATACAGGGAGTGCAGAATTATTAGGCAAATTAGTATTTTGACCACATCATCCTGTTAATGCATGTTGTCTTACTCCAAGCTGTATAGGCTCGAAAGCCTACTACCAATTAAGCATATTAGGTGATGTGCATCTCTGTAATGAGAAGGGGTGTGGTCTAATGACATCAACACCCTATATCAGGTGTGCATAATTATTAGGCAACTTCCTTTCCTTTGGCAAAATGGGTCAAAAGAAGGACTTGACAGGCTCAGAAAAGTCAAAAATAGTGAGATATCTTGCAGAGGAATGCAGCACTCTTAAAATTGCAAAGCTTCTGAAGCGTGATCATCGAACAATCAAGCGTTTCATTCAAAATAGTCAACAGGGTCGCAAGAAGCGTGTGGAAAAACCAAGGCGCAAAATAACTGCCCATGAACTGAGAAAAGTCAAGCGTGCAGCTGCCAAGATGCCACTTGCCACCAGTTTGGCCATATTTCAGAGCTGCAACATCACTGGAGTGCCCAAAAGCACAAGGTGTGTAATACTCAGAGACATGGCCAAGGTAAGAAAGGCTGAAAGACGACCACCACTGAACAAGACACACAAGCTGAAACGTCAAGACTGGGCCAAGAAATATCTCAAGACTGATTTTTCTAAGGTTTTATGGACTGATGAAATGAGAGTGAGTCTTGATGGGCCAGATGGATGGGCCTGTGGCTGGATTGGTAAAGGGCAGAGAGCTCCAGTCCGACTCAGACGCCAGCAAGGTGGAGGTGGAGTACTGGTTTGGGCTGGTATCATCAAAGATGAGCTTGTGGGGCCTTTTCGGGTTGAGGATGGAGTCAAGTTCAACTCCCAGTCCTACTGCCAGTTTCTGGAAGACACCTTCTTTAAGCAGTGGTACAGGAAGAATTGTGCATCCTTCAAGAAAAACATGATTTTCATGCAGGACAATGCTCCATCACACGCGTCCAAGTACTCCACAGCGTGGCTGGCAAGAAAGGGTGTAAAAGAAGAAAATCTAATGACATGGCCTCCTTGTTCACCTGATCTGAACCCCATTGAGAACCTGTGGTCCATCATCAAATGTGAGATTTACAAGGAGGGAAAACAGTACACCTCTCTGAACAGTGTCTGGGAGGCTGTGGTTGCTGCTGCACGCAATGTTGATGGTGAACAGATCAAAACACTGACAGAATCCATGGATGGCAGGCTTTTGAGTGTCCTTGCAAAGAAAGGTGGCTGTATTGGTCACTGATTTGTTTTTGTTTTGTTTTTGAATGTCAGAAATGTATATTTGTGAATGTTGAGATGTTATATTGGTTTCACTGGTAAAAATAAATAATTGAAATGGGTATATATTTGTTTTTTGTTAAGTTGCCTAATAATTATGCACAGTAATAGTCACCTGCACACACAGATATCCCCCTAAAATAGCTAAAACTAAAAACAAACTAAAAACTACTTCCAAAACTATTCAGCTTTGATATTAATTAGTTTTTTGGGTTCATTGAGAACATGGTTGTTGTTCAATAATAAAATTAATCCTCAAAAATACAACTTGCCTAATAATTCTGCACTCCCTGTATATATATATATATATATATATATATATATATATATATATACATATATATATATATATATATACATATATACATATATATATATATATATATATACATATATACATATATATATATATATATATATATATATATATATATATATACATATATATATATATATATATATATATATATATATATATATATATATATATATCAATCACCTTAACATATAAAATATCCATTAGAAACAAAGTGAATGGGATTTTTTTTATTCAGAAATACTTCAAACATCTACATATACATGTCTAAAGATTGATATATATATATGTGTGTGTACATATGTATTTATATGTGTGTATATGTATTTACAGACAAATATACAAATATACACATAGAAACACTTTAATGCATATGTACACATATATATATAAGTGCATTGGAGAAAGCATGTAAAAACATATTTATGCAATACAGTATTCATATTTCATAAAGCTTTATACTGTGTATTTACTGTAAATATTTCACATTCAAATGTTCTTTCTGCACATAGCAGAATATGTTCTAAGTATGTATAAATATATATTCCTATATATATATATATATATCTGTATATTTCTATGCCTAGTTATAATCACGTATGTATATATAGGTATAGATATGTATTGTACCTAAATACCACCAGATATATGTAGAAATATGTATTAATGAATAAATAGGAGAAATCCTGCTATGTGAAGAACATTGGAATGTGAAATGCTCATTTTTTTTTTGCGTTAGCATACTTGAGAAAATGCAATTGGGTTTGCAAGCGAGTAGGGTAGGTTTTTCTTCTCGCTATTTATTCTTTATTGACTTCTATTTGACGATATTCTAAGTTCAGCATTTTACGCTCATCGTGTAAGCATGCAAACAAAAACAGTTTACTTTCAACTTGTTATATGAGTGCTACCCGACATGCGCAAAAAGCTTATTTTTAGCAAATTTATCGCTCAAGCGGGAGCATTATATAACACTCCCCTTGTAATCTGGCCCACAGTTCGTGCATAAGTATATATGCAAAACAACTTTTATAACAGTATATATAATGCCACCAGAGAAATGTGTTAGTATTGTGCTGAAGGGTGAGCACAAGTTACATGCAATGTAGAGGAGATAAAAGGAGAAGGAGGATCTTTGCAAGGGAGAGGAGGATGGAGAGGGTGAGCAAGTGCTGGCATTTGAATGTTAGTGAGCTAAGAGGATAAGCAGTGCTGTGTGTAAAGAAGAAGGGGTGAGAGAATAAGTAGGAAGGTGTGTGTAACAAACAGGGGGTGAGAAGGGTCCTGTGTCTTAGGGAGAAAGAAATATGTGGGTGTGAAGCAGAATGAAAAGAGATGGGGTGAAAGTGAGAGGGTGAGGAGAGTGTATATCAGGGAGAGGGGAAGAGAAGTTGAGGAAGAGGCAGTGCATGAGGAGGGAGGACTAAAAAGATAAACAGGGTTGTGTCAGGGTTAGTTGGATTGAGAGAGTGAGCAGGGTAAATGTCAGAGAAGAATACAGCACCAAGCACTTTGCCAGGAGAAGGCTTACCAAGCCTGCAATAACAACAAATACTCCAAAGCTCCAGCAAAACAAACTGGACTTTATTGCAAGTGTGGGGGATCCCCAAGAAAAACAGCAATATATATAGCATATACATAATTTTACAGTTTACATATACAGACTTGAAATTCAATCAAGCAAACAATTCTCAGCATATATACAGAAACACTGTCAGGTCATAATCTTTATTCATACCTACTGACTTAAGTCTATTTAAGTGAAAAATCCAAAATGATTCTCTTTGTTTCAGGAATTGTTCCCTACTTCCCCCACATCTGAATGGTAACACCTGTTCTATTACCTGGAATCTGATCTGGCTAAAATGATGGCCTGCCTGCATAAAATGTAATGCTACGGGTGATTTAACATACTTTCTCCTTATATTGGATTTATGTTCTGTTATTCGCTCAGGTACTGTATGTGCCGTCTCTCCAATGTCTATTATACCACACGGACATTTTAATAAAATTTATGGCATATTCAGTGTTGCAAGTTAGGTAACCAGAAATTTGATATGTTCTCCCTGTTTCAGGATGTACAGAAGTTAAACCTTTTATCATACTATTGCAATGAGAGCATCCCAAACATGGAAAACAACCAAAATTCTTTTTGGAAATATATTTCTATTTGACTGCACTACTAGAACCTATATCAGGTTATATGCAGCCATTGGTAATTCCTAAATTCCTAAATGCCTCAATATGTGTATTACAATTTTTGAGTACATACTAATGTCTACGTATAATTTTTTGTACCTGTGTACTTACATCATTATACATTGATACAAAAAACATCCTTTGTTCTTTTTTCTTAGACATATTTTTATTGCTGTCAGTTTTCAGTAATTGTTCTCTAGGCATACCAAGTACATTTTTTATTTCTTTTTAATTTAGACCTTTGTTATATCTTCTCTCAATAAATAGATTACCCATTTCTTTGAGTCTCTCTTCAACTTTTTTGTCATCTGACACAATGCGCCATACACGCATGAGTTGACTCTTAGGTAGAGAATCTTTTAAAGATGGAGGATGGGCACTAGATGCCAGTAGTAAATTGTTCCTATCAGTGCTTTTTTTATATATCTACCCTCAATCTGCCACTTTCCTTACTAACCAGGGTATCCAAAAATGCAAACTTCTCTTCACTAAATTCCAAATTTAGTTTAATTTTAAATGTAGCACTATTCAGGGTATCCACACAATGCAATAGACTCTCAATGTTGCCGACCCATACACCAAAAACTTTGTTAATATAGTGCCACCAAGTGGCACCATACTTTTGAAACCATACATTCTCATATACATGTTCATAAATAAATTGGCGTATGTGGGGGCAACATTGGAGTCCATCGCCTTACCTTGTAACTGCACGTAAAATTGATCTTGGAACAAATAATATTTGCATCTAAGTATTATCTCCAACAATGAAACAGTAAACTCCCTCTCATTATCATTAAACATCTTAGAGCTAACCATTATCTTGTCCACAGCACTCACCCCACAACTATGACTAATTAAGGTGTAAAGGCTGGAAACATCCAGACTAAATAGTATACACGTATTTTCTGGAATTAAGATCTCCTCTAATTTGTTTAAAAAATCCCCAGTGTCTTTGATATATGACTGAGATTGTGCTACAAATTGTCTTAATATACAATCTAAATAAATAGATATATTCGTAAACACTGATCCAATACTTGCCACAATTGGGCGACCCGGAGGTGCATATACATTTTTGTGCACCTTTGGCAAAGTATATATGTTTTTGGATGATCACACAATAAAAATTCCTTTACTTCTACTCCAATAATACCACATTTCACTGCTTGCTCAATACATAATTTAATGTCTCTCTTTATGTCAAAAATTGGATTATAATTAACTTTTTTGTATACAGGTATACCCCACTCATACAGCGGGTTAAGGACCGGAGCCTCGCTGTAAAGTGAAAACCGCCTTAAAGTGAAACAAGGCAGTTTTAGCTGTCTTTTCACTTGCCAGTGTGTTTAAAAATGTGAAAACATGTTTGAACTAACATATATTAGGGGTGCAATAGTGCTATGTTTAGTTTAACACTTGCACAGCACAGTATTTAATTAGTATTCAATAGAAACTGTACCTGTAAAATAGTGATAATTACTGTAGTAAAACTTGCCAGACTATAACACTGAGACACAGATTGCGCTGTAATGCTGTAAAAAGGGTGAATTGCACATAGCAAAATGGTGCCAGTCACTTTTCTCGCAATCTCACAAAGATTACAGCACTATTTCAAAATTCTTGGAAGTTGAACTTCAGCTCCACAAAGCGCTGTATTAGCGAAGTGCTGTAAAGTGAGGTATATCTGTACATCTTTATCCAACAACTGGCAATTTATCTCATTAATATACTGATTTTAACCAAGAACAACAGTGGCTCTGCCCTTATCGGCAGGTTTAACAACTATATTCTTATTTTTCTTTCATTCAAGTAACCCTTCTCTTTCCAATTGGGAAAAATTAGTTACAGCATATTTCTTGCCCAGATTCTTATTTCTAACCTCTTTCTCAATTTCTTTACATCAAAATATACCAGTGACATAAATTTATATATACTTTTGTGTCTGGTACACTAGAAATAGAAGTGTTAGTATTCATGGAGAAAAAAGATTTTAGTTTAATGTTCCTGAAAAAACAATTACTGTTTCTGATCAAGTTAAAAAAAAAGTCACACTTTTGTTGAGGACAAAATGATAAACCTTTTGTCAGAATTTGTGTCTCAATGTCACTCAATTTATGATCAGATATATTGATAACAATATTGTTGCCAACAGTTTTAGGGTCAGATATTTCACATACCGGTATTACTTCTTTTTGGTATTGCGGGAAGTGGCTGTCTTTGGGCACACACTGCACTGTGTCTTCTTGTTTTCTACATCGGGGGTTCCTTCCTCCACAGCGGTAACATGATCTGGGTCCCCCGCCGAGTTATTGCTGGATGAGCCTGAAGGGACGCCATACTTCTGTGGTCTGTGTGCGCAATGCCATCTTGACCCGGAAGTAGTACCTGATCAGCTTTGTGTATCAAACTTCCAGTGGTATATGTGACCTGCTGAATAGTCATCCTCATCCTGGATGAATTTAGCCCTTTTACCCTCCTCCAATATCTTCCTCAGCTCTGCAATTTGATTATTCTTGGTTGCTAGGAATTTATCCATCTCCTCTAAAGTAAGTGCAGATTTAAACTCAGTCTCATAGTGCAGTATTTCAGTGTGTTGTGCTGCAAGTTCTTTTGGTAAATACTCTACTGTCAGCACAATTAAATCAAAGGAGCATTTGTTAAGGATTAATTCAAATTTATGGCAGAATTCTTTGTTATCTACCCTAAGTGTTGGTGGTGCGCTCATCCTTAGTCCCCTTGGAATTCTTTTAACCTGAAAATATTCAGCCAATGTAGTAGAATGGAGTTTCATATACAGACTTGGAATCATCCAGCATCACTACATTAGCCTTGGGCTCAATAGTTGTTGCCTATGAACTCAAAGGTTCATATGAACTCCATGAGCAAAATGCATACAATAGTTTATCATGTTGTCTTCAAATTCTAGGCCATAAGAGTCCACTCAATAACCTAGAGATTTGCTACTTACCTCAAGTATTTCAAATGGATTTGTCATGAGATAACACCCTCCATACCTAAAAACGTTGTCTAGTTCATCAGAAAACAATTTCCAGCACTTTTGGACTTTCTAAGTCTATACAAAAAACTATTTTAAACATGTTTTGGTCAAATTTGAATCTTTACAAACATTCTGTACACACCTATGGTTGCCAGACAGCTGACATTTTACCAGCATGCAAATTCAGCTTTTTTAACTTGATTTATTGGTCATCAGACCATGAAATAGAAACTACAGCGACGTTTTGGGTTACACACCCTTACTCGTGCTATACTCACAAACTCTCATTTCCTACTTATATACCCAATAGGGACACGCCCCCATAGGTAATTTAACCCCTTTAATATATTTAGCATATACATAATTTCACAGTTCACATATACAGACTTGAAATGTAATCAAGCAAACAATTCTCAGCATATTTACAGAAACACTGACAGGTGTCATGTCTATTTAAGTGAAAAATCCAAAATGTTTCTCTTTGTTTCAGAAATTGTTCACTATCTCACCCACATCTGGATGGTAACACCTATTCTATTACCTGCAATCTGAGCTAGCTAACATTATGGCCTGCCTGCATAAAATGTAATGTTACGGGTGATTTAACATACTTTCTCCTTATATTGGATTTATGTTCCGTTATTAGCTCACATACTGTACATGTCGTCTCTCCAATGTGCATTAAACCACACAGACATTTTAATAAATAGACAGCATATTCAGTGTTGCAGGATGTACAAAAGTTGAACCTTTTATCATGCTATTGCAATGAGAGCATCCCAAACATGGAAAACAACCATGATTTTTTTTTGGAAATATATTTCTGTTTGACTGTACTACTAGAATCTATATCAGCCATCACAAGGGTGTCCTTAATATTATATGCAGCCATTGGTAATTCCTGAAATTCCTCAATATGTGGATGAACTGGAATGGCGGCTTATGTTCCAAAACTTTTTTTTTTACATTTGAATGTCCTTTTGTAAACATATATTTTGGTATTTTATTATAATGATATTTGAAAATTAAAAATGTTGAAAGTATACAATACATGAAATTACCCTAACAATAGTGGAGTTAATCCTGTGAAAATCTATCTTTAGTGGGCACAAGTATCAAACATTCTATGGATTGTTTCACTTCATAAGAATTTAATTATGAATTGCTCATATTTATGAATACACATTCCAAACATTGTGGTGCATTTTCCCACATAAAACTGTCAAATAATTGTATAATGATAGTGAGAAATGTTTTAAGCCCTGTTTTAAAATGTAATAGGGTTTATGCATTTTATGAAAAATGGTCTTGAAAACCTGTTTGAAGTCCTTGCTAAGATTTGTAGAAGATTTAAATAAAGTGTCTACAAACATTAATACTCAATACAATATAATTGCATAACGAATAAGTGCATAATAAAAAGACAATAAAATAACAACTACTCTGAATTCCAAATAAGCAGTAGATTTTTTTCTGTCAATTTTTTTTTCTCCCATTTTCCACCTCCCTGAATCATGTGACAGACGTAAGCCAATCATTGACTAGTATACGTATAACCAGTGAGCTTGTGCACATGCTCAGTAGGAGCCTATTTCCCCGAAAGTGTGAATATAAGCAAAATTTGATAGTGGAAGTAAATTGGAAAGTGTCTTAAACCGCATGCTCTTTCTGAATCATAAAAGTTCATTTTGACTTGAGTGTCCCTTTAAATTTGTGTATAGCGAAAAGTTATTAGACTTCTTGGAAACTACTATTAAGAAAGTAGGTAGGACCTTGGAAGTAGAATTATATTGTAGGAACACTGAAAAAAATAACCTTGCATTTTATGAAAGCACTTATCCCCCATTTTTGCTGGAGTCTTCCTTACAGCCAGATGTTAAGGATTAAAACAATAGTAACAGATTATGTTTTTTTTTACAAATAGGATAAAATAGATGGGAGACCTCTTCATTAATAGAGGTTATCCAAAATAAATTATTCATATACAAATTGATAAAGTTTAAAAGGTACCTAGAAAGGAGATCCTAGTGGGGATTAAAACTAGAAAGAATAAACAAGAAGCTGGGCGACTGGTGGTTATCACATATTTTAAAATACTAAATAGACAGGTGATTAGAGTGATTAACAATATTGGAATATATAGCAGGGATGTAATCCTCAAACAGAACAGTATCAATTTTGAGGGGGGCGGAGCCAGCCGGTGTGTGCACGCATTGAGGGGAAGCTCCGTGCAGCGTTCCTCTAAAATCAGCATTCTCTTAGGCTGAGAAGAGGCTAAATCACTTAAGCCTGCAGCGGATTGCCCTGAGAGCCTCCTGGACGGGTCTGAGCACCGCTATTGCCACAATCGAGGTGAACTGGCTTATGCTGGAGCGCTCACTGTGTCCAGCTATTGAGGAGGTGCTCCGGTGACCATTTTGGAGCCAGTGGACTGCGTCAGTCTGGTCGCTGTGCTGTTAATCAAGGAGGTATTCAGCCTCCACATCCTGGCAGTGACGTGCGGTGAACTCAGAGACTGGTGAGGCACTGGCTGGGATACTCCTGAGAAACACATATTATATATATATATATATATATATATATATACTGTGTGTGTGTATATATATATATATATATATATATATATATATATATACTATGCTATGTTTAACTCATATACACGCCAGATAGAACAGCAGCGGCCCCTAGTTCTTGTCAACTGTCCCTGTGATCTGACTTTGGCAGCGTCTGTAGAGTTAATGTGAACTAGAGCTCTTATTGATCCAGAATAATCAATGTCGTTTCAGTCAAACTAAATTAATACTATAGTTAGAATATGGTTATTTTTCTATCTGAATCATGAAAGAAAAAATTGGGGTTTAATGTCCTTTTAAGGCATTAAAGGGAAAGTAGAAAGCAAATTGCAGTTTTGGAAGCCTTTAAGTGGTTATGTGGATCTGAGGTATTATCAGCTGAGTGAACACAATAAAGTTGTCAGAATCCTTTGTCTACACTATTTTGGCGAAAAACTTTTGACAGCTTCAATTTATTACAAATAAAATGTTTGCTGCTTTTTCACATTGTTCCATTTTACTGTTAGGAACAACCCCATCTCTTAAGCAAACTGCATGCTGGGAACTTTCCTGAAACAACATATTTTACACCAGTCAGGTTTTTTTTTTTAAAAAATGGCTGCAGGCAACTTGCATGAATGTCCCAAACTAGAAGCTCCAATCTGTTGTCTTTTTACCCTTTATGTATTTTTTAATTTGTAGTTTTTTGTAAAGAAACATTTACTCAGAAATACCCACAATTTGCCTGTACTGATTAGTAATTAATGAAAAATAAATAGAGGGTAAAAGGACAGCAGATTTGAGCTTCCAATTTGGGACACTCATGCAAGAAAATTAAGCTTTTTCCTGGTGTAAAATATGGTGTCAGGAAAGATTGGGTTGTTCCTAACAGTAAAATGGAACAATGTGAAAAAGCAGCAAACAATTTATTTGTAATAAATTGAAGCTGTCAAAAGTTTTTCACCAAAATAGTGTAGACAAAGGATTCTGACAACTTGATTGTGTTCACTCGGCTGATAATACCTCAGATCCACATTGCAAATGGCTTTCTACTTCCCCTTTAATGCCTTAATTTATTTATTCAATTCAGTGTCAAATCTTGCAGACATTTCAGTGCACTGCAGACTTACTAGTACAAGGAGGACTTCAATATGGATGCTATTGTACAAACATACTGTATATACTAGAGAGATCTAAAAATGTCACAGTGTGTAGTGTAGTGTGCATAACAATATCAATGTGCACAAACATATCTACATTCTGGAAAAGAAGTATAAAATGTCATAGAAATATGTTCATTTGCATATACATTTGTAGGGTGTCTATCTATATATTAAAACAAAAAGTTGGCAAAATAATGGACAATCACTAAAGTAGCATGCACTGCTATGATGGCTCTTTCTTTACAAAAAATTCACATATGTTTGCACATCTTCTCACACACGCTCTTTCTTTACATGAATTCACATATGTTTGCATATCTTCTCACACACACACACACACACACACATATATATATATATATGTTTGTGTAGTGAGTATGTGTATGAATATGTATGTTTGTGTAGTGAGTGTGTGTGTGTGTATGACTATGTATGTTTGTGTAGTGAGTGTGTGTGTGTATGAATATGTATGTTTGTGTAGTGAGTGTGCGTGTGTATGAATATGTATGTTTGTGTAGTGAGTGTGTCTGAATATGTATGTGTGTATAAATATGTATGTTTGAGTAGTGAGTGAGTGTGTGTGTGTATGAATATGTATGTGTGTATAAATATGTATGTTTGAGTAGTGAGTGTGTGTATGAATATGTATGTTTGTGTAGTGAATGAGTGTGTGTGTGTATGAATATGTATGTTTGTGTAGTGAGTGTGTGTATGAATATGTATGTGTGTATAAATATATATGTTTGAGTAGTGAGTGTGTGTATGAATATGTATGTTTGTGTAGTGGGTGTGTGTATGGATATGTGTGTGTGTGTGTGAATATGTATGTTTGTGTAGTGAGTGTGTGTGTATGAATGTGTGTGAATATGTATGTTTGTGTAGTAAGTGTGTGTGTGTGAATATGTATGTTTGTGTAGTGAGTGTGTGTGTATGAATATGTGTGTGTGTGTGTGTGTGAATATGTATGTTTGTGTAGTGAGTGTGTGTATGAATATGTATGTTTGCGTAGTGAGTGTGTCTATGTGTATGAATATGTATGTTTGTGTAGTGAGTGTGTGTGTGTGTGTGTATGAATATGTATGTGTGTGTGAATATGTATGTTTGTGTAGTGGGTGTGTGTATGGATATGTGTGTGTGTGTGTGTGTGTGTGTGTGTGTGAATATGTATGTTTGTGTAGTGAGTGTGTGTGTATGAATGTGTGTGAATATGTATGTTTGTGTAGTAAATGTTTTTGTGAATATGTATGTTTGTGTAGTGAGTGTGTGTGTGTATGAATATGTGTGTGTGTGAATATGTATGTTTGTGTAGTGAGTGTGTGTATGAATATGTATGTTTGTGTAGTGAGTGAGTGTATTTGTGTATGAATATGTATGTGTGTATGAATATGTATGTTTGTGTAGTGAGTGTGTGTATGTGTATGAATATGTATGTTTGTGTAGTAAGTATGTGTGTGAATATGTATGTTTGTGTAGTGAGTGTGTGTGTATGAATATGTGTGTGTGTAAATATGTATGTTTGTTTAGTAAGTGTGCGTGTGAATATGTATTTTTGTGTAGTGATTGTGTGTATATGTGTGTGTGTATGAATATGTATGTTTGTGTAGTGAGTGTGTGTATATGTGTGTGAGAATGTGTAAGTATGAACATTACAGTGGCCATTATAAACCTCAAAATGTTTTTTCAAGAAATATTTTTATTTTTTTTAGCTCACTAAATGACTACCTTGCTGCAGCATTTCCTTGTTCTCCCCCCACAAACATAATACGTTGCTTACTAGCCCAGCAGAGGATGATCATGCAATGGAATGTTTAAAAAGACAGATGATTTACAATGTGCACTTAATCCCTGTCAGTTAGAAGAGGCTGAGATGATCCTTGGTGGATATAGGGAATGAAAGTCAATGAAAAAAGACAGGGAGCGAGGGGAGGGGGTTAACAGAAAAAGCACCAATTACACTCAGGCTGAGAAAAAAAGGAGACATATAAATTACATTTTGAATTGGAGAACAAAAGTGCTATAAATACCGGTAGAAAACTCCACTGACAGATAAGTGCAAAGTAATCTTGTGTGCTTTCCCCATGCTGCATTCCTATCCTCATACTAAAAACAGTTACATCGGTGCAGTCTGACACTTTTATACAGAAGTATTCCAGTCTGATTTACCACCCCACACACACATCATATATTATTGCCTGCACCGATGTAACTGTTTTTAGTATGAGGATAGGAATGCAGCATGGGGAAAGCACACAAGATTAGAATCAGTCCCCTCACCCCACATCACTGTTCAGTGCACTGCAACCAACATGGGCCGTGTTACAAAGCCCCAGCTCCCCCCTTTACAGCTGCCAGCTCTAACTGTGTTTACTTTGCACTTATCTGTTATCTGGCAAACAGTAAACTTGTCCTCCTGCTCCTGTCTGAATCTTCTCTCCACTTCTCACTGGCTGCAGCTCTCAGTCTCCTCACAGGCAGCAGGCTCACATGTGACGTCACTTGGCTGTCGGCTATCTTCCTGCTCAGAATCTGGCACCGCACTGCTGATTGGCTCCAGAGGCTTCTTACAGAAAAGCCTCTTTTGGGAGCGGTATGTGCTGGGAAGAGCCTTGAACACCACCAGGTGGTGCTAGCAACAGCACATACAAAAGTAAAGAAAGCCATCCATATTGCGCAATGGAGAGGAGCTGAATGGCTCACAGCCTCTCCTTCATTGCGCAATATGGATGGCAATGCGCAATTGACATCGCTCAAATGTGGAGGGGGTGGAGTGGGCATTCTGGGGGGTAGGGGGGTGGGGGTGGGGTAAAAAAAGTACAGATATTTTTTTATTTTTTTAATAAACTTTAAGATTTTTTTTATTATTTCTTAGACATTATTTTAAAAGTGTAATACCCACATAGGACAGGGGAGGCGCTGCCTCACCTGCCTCCTATGACAGCACGTCACTGCATCCTGGAGGGGATAGTGGGGAGAGGAGATAGAGGGGATTCCCCTGAACTTACCGGGTGGAGACTCAAATTTCCTGGGGTGGATTGCCATTTTGAAGGCCATCTTGGATTCACTATACAGGCTGTCACAGAGTACTGGGACCGGCTACCCTGCAGACCTTCGATCCGGTCAGTTGCCTGAAGTGGTGAGAGGTGTGAGGTGGCAGAGGGGACAAACCTGAATCAAGGTTAGGAAGCTACCCCAAATAAAACCGGTGGACACTTAACATACACACACATACTTGTAACCCAGAGGTTCATTATTTGCACCCATGTGGAGCCCAGAACTCCCTACTACCGCAAAGCTGTAAGCTGCTGGTACTCTAATAAGTCTTATAAGATACAGTCTTGTGGCACATTTACACTTAGAGGGCCCTATACTATAGGATACAGTGGAAACTTTTATCCTATCCTCTCTATCGAATTCCTAGGACATCCCTTCCCAGTATAATATGGAAGATTAAACAGCACATATGGGGGTGTTGAAAGAGTGATTGCATGGGCCCTAATGCAACTTGGTTCAGGAAATGATTAACAGCTCATAAATTCCTGGGTGTCTCCCAGAGGTGCCTGATATTTTTTTCATAAATTTGGCT
Source organism: Bombina bombina (assembly GCF_027579735.1). Classification (NCBI taxonomy): domain Eukaryota; kingdom Metazoa; phylum Chordata; class Amphibia; order Anura; family Bombinatoridae; genus Bombina; species Bombina bombina. Next base: position 958,984,326 of record NC_069499.1, read on the forward strand.
AGAGCAGTGAACTTTTATTTCTTATATCTTAAACATTGTGCTGCCTATAATGATGTATATCTCTCAGAAAAACAAAACAAAAAGGGGATCAATGTCTTAAAAAGGACTGTTATGGATCAATTCACTACCCCCATACCCCAGGGGATGAAAGGGACACACTACCCTCTAGCCCTGAGTCATCCCCATTAATTGACTCAGCTTTTCAAGATATTCAAAATTGGGAACAAGATAAAGTGACCCCCTCCTTTATTCTGAACTCCCTGAAGTCAATGTTAGACACTCATCACTCCTCATTTTCAGATCAGCTAAATTCTTCCTTGGCAGAGATCTGCAGAGATGTCAATGCTACTAATGCCAGGATAGATGTCTTAGACTGCAAACAGGAAAATTTGTGTGTAGATCAGTCCAACTTATCAAGCTATGCACAAAAATCTGGCCATACAGATGTCAGATCTAGAGGACAAGGTTGCGGACTTAGAAAATCGGTTGCACAGAAATAATCTGCGAATTAAAGGCATCCCTGAGGAGATCTCAAACAAGAACATCAACAGGTTTCTCACTGAACTATTCTCTTTACTCGCCAACCCAATGCCAGATAATGATAACCTAATCGACCAGGCCCACAGGGTCCCCAAACCCAGAGGATCCTCATCTGAGCAGCCCAGAGATATTGTAGTAAGGCTTCACTTCTACACATATAGAAATTTAGAGATATTCAAATATTTTCGGACTTAGCGGCTCGTACGCTCCAACAACGAAGGTTCTTTGGTGAAGTCACCCATCTGTTGAGGCAACACAATGTTAAATACAGATGGGGGTTCCCAACAAAACTGATTGCGTCCAGAGACGACCACACTTTTATCATATCAGACGCTTCCCAAGGGTTGCAACTGGTCCAGTCCTGGAATCTTCACTCAGGTGACGATCTCCCTTAAACTTCGGCCAATGCTGGTCCCGAAAATGCACCTCCCGCGAGAGTACCAGGAAACACCCAGCATGTCCACCCCCCAGGGTGGGATCCTTGAGAGCAGGTGCCACTAGTTGGGACCCTAAACCCCAACGGAAAAAGTAGGAGAATTATACATGTTTTTTTTTCTGCACTCTTATGGTTATTCTCACTTGGGACCATTCTTGAGGGACATACAGAGGATGGTGACTCACCTGAGGCCTTATGCAGATGAGTATTATGTGACTTGTTATGCAATTTTTCTTGTTGTATACAGTTTGTGGTCTGTGTATGTTGTTTTACTACTTGTACCCACATAATGCCTTGCAATAGGGGCGCTGACTTTTTCCTCTTCCATACAGGAGGAATGCATTTACAAGTTACTGTGATACTTGCATTTATTATTTATCCGTATGCATAAAGCTTTGTGTTATGCATACTGACTTTATTCCCATCCGAGAAGGCAGAGAACATTCACAAGTTATTACAATGTTTGCATACATCATTTATCCATAGGACTTTGCTCTAGGAATCCTAGAACAACTATTTCTAGCATGTCATGTTTGGGTTTCCCCTTTATGTTCATTGCTGTTGTATCCCACTATGCACCTAATTTGTACTTTTTGTCATGCTGGATAATGTATGAAGCAAATGCCAAACTCACAAACCATTACAATTTTTGCATTTACTATCTATCCATAAGACTTTGTTCTAGGACTCCTGGTACAATTACCTCTAGCATGTCATGTCTGCATTGCCTTTTTATGTTCAATGATGTTGTATCACACTATGCACCTAACTTGTTCTTTTTGTTATGCTAGATTATGTATGAAGTAAGTGCCAAACTCACCTAACTTACTTTACAGGAGTTTATTTCACACCCTTCTCTGTTCCTATATACTTTCCATTTTATCTTTCGGTTGTACAGGTTTATTCTACAAATGTAACTGGCTTACATTTTAATAGGAGTTACTGACAAGTTTCCTCTGAAGCTAAAACCGTATATATAGGGATAGTTAAAGAGCTGGCAACATTATTTAATTGGGTCTTAGTGATATGAACTGATCCTTTGCCGGATTTCCTGTATTCTGTCTTTGGAATTTATCTCCTCTTGCCTAGCTCACTTTGTTTATAATGCTACTTTTTATGCGTGTATGCTGTTGAGTTATTTCTATTACTCCAATGGTTTGCATTTGACTCCCACAGTCACACACAACCTGGTTTTTCAGGGTTCCAAGGCCCTCAGATCCCTCTGTACCTCTCCCCCTATTCACCTATCTATTTACCTACTTATCTCCCTGCTCTCTTGCCATGCATCTCCTCTGGCCTGGCTGGCTCCTTCTAGCCCCCCCCCCCCTAAATTAGGCCTGAACATACTTTTCAACCTATCTTTATGATGTTCTAAACTAGAAATTTCTCTTTTTGTTCAGAAACCTACTCATGGTTTCCCTTGTAACCGCATGTACTAGGGCGACCCAGTTGCCGTGGCTCCCTTTTATTGTTATACATCCCTGCTAATTAATATCTCCTCCAGGCTACTTCTGAGTTGAGTATTACCCTGACCTAAGTATTCTCATGAAACATCATTTTTGCTACCTTTTTCTTTGCTTTCCTCTTAGTATCCTTTTCTTCCCTTTCCTCCCTGCTTCTTGAATTCCGTTCCCTCTCCCTTTCCCCTTCTCCCTTCCCCCCCCCTTTTTTTTTCTTCCCTCTCTCTCTGAAACACGATGGCAATTACATGTGCATCCCACAATGTCAGAGGCCTCAACTCCCCTACGAAAAGGAGTCTACTCCTCCGCTCTCTCAAACTTTTGCAGGAGACTCACTGGGTGACGGATAAACCGCTAATGCTGCAATCCCCCCTATACCTGAATATCTTTACGGCTTCCTTTACTAAAAAGTCGAGGGGGGTCGCTATCCTTGTTCACAGGGATATCTGCTTCAAACAAATACATATAAATGCTGACCCTCAGGGTCCCTATATAATTTTGGTCTGTAAACTGGATGGAGGGATATACACATTAGCCTCTTACTACAGCCCTAATACGAAAAAAATTAGACATCTCAGAAAATGAATTACCAAATTACATAAAATTAAAAAAGGATCATTGCTGGTAGCAGGCGATTTTAATATGGTCTTGGACCCCATCGTAGATAAACGTATTCTTCAGGGGCATTGTTTGGACAAAGCCTACTTTGTTACTGCAAAACAATTCTAATCCCTCTTTGCTCCGGCAGACCTATTCGATGTGTGGTGCCGCCTCCACTCTGTGGATAAAAATTTTACCTGTTATTCCCCTGTATATAATTCCTACTCTAGGATTTACTTTTTTTCTGCAGCTCTTGGCTTTTAGATCAGATATCAACGGCCCAAATAAGTAATTGTACATGGTCTGACCACTCTCCCATTGCTATTCAACTTCCACTAGCATTAACTGCTCCATCTAGACCCCCATGGTGTCTCCAGGACTGTCTTCTCTCTATCCCAGGCCTTAAAGACACTATATCTGAGGACAATTTTCATTTTCTGTAGCATAATTACACGGGTGACGTAGATGACTTTTGTTTATGGGGCTCCTTAAAAGCCTTTCTTAGGGCCCTTTTTATCAAAGTACAAAGCCAAACTCGTAAAAACTCTACTGCATCTCTAGCTCAATTACATAAGACCCTTAGATCTCTCATCAACCAACATATGTCCACGTTACACCCTTCCCTTACACCTCTCATTGAGACCACTAGGAACTCTATAAGGCTTCTGGAGAACCAAAAGGTGCAGGAATGTCTTCAGGCCAATAGGCGCCTTTTTTATCACAAAGGCAATAGACCTTTTAGCAAGAAAATTGAGAAACCGTATGGCCCAATTGAGAATCCCCTACCTTCTAAGGGGGGTGCTAAGATCACTAACCCAAAAGATATAGGGGTGGAGTTTGCCAGTTACTACTCACAACTATATAACTTACGGGCGGAGCAGCCCCAGATTATGCCCTGTGATGCCTCTGTCTGGGACTTTTTGTCTGGATTGAGACTCCCAAGCCTGTCACGGGAGCAGATAGAGATGGTTGAGTCCCCAATTACAGTTGACGAAATCACTTGATCCTAAAGCTGAAAAATCGCAAAGCTCCTGGGCCGGGTGGCTACACCTCTCTTTTCTATAGGTCCTTTGTACACCAGATATCTCCTGTCCTGGTAAGAGTATTTAGTAAGTCGGGAACCATAATTTCTTTTCCTGAGGAATTCTTGCAGGCCACAATCGTTACCCTGCCAAAGCCGGGCAAACCCCAGGATGTCTGCCCCAACTTCAGGCCCATCTCATTATTGAATGTTGACACTAAAGTCTACGCCAAGGTGCTAGCTAACCGCATGAACGCTATTATTTCTCAATTAATAGAGCCCGACCAGGTGGGATTTACGCTGGGCCGCAAGGGCCCAGATAACACCAGGAGGCTTCTCAACATCCTCTTGGTAGCCGGTTGGCTCGGTCAACCTTGTGTCACTTTATCTCTCGACACTGAGAAAGCCTTTGGCCGGGTCGACTGGTTTTATCTGAGGCAGGTGTTGCTGGCATTTGGCTTTCCCCAAAGTTTTTGTAACAGGATTATGGCTCTATATTCCCCCCATTCGGCAAGAGTTAGTGGGATAGGTTTTTGCTCCCCTAGCTTTAAAATTTCTAACAGCACTCGGCAGGGCTGTCCCCTGTCACCGCTGCTCTTTGCCCTCGCGATGGAGCCACTTGCAGAAAATAATCAGGGGCTCCCCAGAGGTCAAGGGTGTCAACATCTCGGGCAGTTTACATAAAGTGATTTTGTTCACTGACGACCTTGTTCTTACCTCTAAACCTTTATCATTGCTCCCAGCTCTGTTTCTGCTTTTAGAGGAGTTTGCAAAAATGAGTTATTACAAACTAAACTTCTCTAAAACAATTGCATATGCGTTAAATATCCCGGTAATCGATGTCCAGAAGCTGAAAGCCTGATTTCCCTTCCAATGGTCCATAGAAAACACCTGGGCATCTACCTTTCCCATGATATCCCCACAGTTATCTCTAGCAGTTTTGCCCCTCTTTTACAAAAATGTAAGAATTTACTGAAGCAATGGGACTCCCCCTTTTTATCCTGGTGGGGGCGAATAGCTGCAGTAAAGTTTAATTTACTCCCCAAAATAACATATCTTTTCCGTTGTCTTCCAATACCGATTTCCAAACCTATTCTAATTCAATTCCAGAGGGCTTGCAAACTTTTCATTTGGAAGGGAAAACGGTTGAGAATAGGGGTGGAGTACCTATATAATCCGGTTTTGGTAGGGGGAGCTGCTCTTCCTAATATTATTAAATATCATGAGGCAGCGAGACTAGCTCACTTATCGGCATGGGGAGACTACACGTTGACTTGTAGATGGGCCATTATAGAACAAAGTTCTATATCCTCAGGCATCCCTTAACAACACTTAATATGGATCCCTAAACATGTTAGACACTTTATTATCTCTGGGAACTATATAGTACAGGCAAATCTTAGATTCTGGGACAATATTTGCCACACTACCGGCATCTCCCCATACCCTTCACCGATATATTGCCGATATATAGCTGGCCTCCTACTAGCCTTACCGAACTCACACATGGAATGGTGGGTGGAGCAGGGGTTCTTGACTGTGACAGATCTATGGGTTAACGTGTTGCCCGTGTCAGTAGCTGCATTCCAAAACAAGTTTCCTCATAGGCCCCTCTTTCATTTTGAATTCCACAGGCTCAAAAGCTTCCTACGATCTTGGGGGTTCCTCATAGCTCCCCCTAAACCTTGCACCAAGTGGGAGAAGAGATGGAGCCTGGAGACACGTATTCCTAGGATATTCTCAATGGCCTACACAGATATTTTGAATACGCCCATTTTTTTGTAAGACCCCCAAATAAAACAGTGAGAGAGAGTGCTTGGATTCGAGGCATCAGAGGAGTCCTGGTCCAGAACCATATTACATACCAGGAGTGCGATTCACAATGTCACTTACTTGGAGCTTTTCCACAAAATTTTATTCCAATGGCATCTAACCCCTCTCAGATTATTTCAAATGTCCCATATTCACTCCCCCCTATGTTGGAGGGACGTGGGAAAATTGGTACTGCAGTCCATATGTGGTGGGAATGCCCCAGATTTCGTAAGCTTGGACTAGGGCTCTCCTATGCTGCAGGTGGTTTGGAGTAAGCTGTGGAGGACATGCTCTGAAGGGTCTTTTTCATATGTTTTCCGAGAAGCTCCCGGCTCAGGCTCTCAATTTGTGTATATATTTATTCAAAGCAGTTAAGTTGGCTATAGCCAGATCATGGTGCCGGCCTAAAAGCCCTGGGTGGCCTCAAGTCCTGACAATTATGACACATATGGAATCCATGGAATGCCCCATTTTTGCAGCCAATAAAAAAATTGACACTCACTGCCTGAGTTGGGAGCTTTGGAGACAATGCCTGGAGCCAGGGGGGACCTTATGAATTTATGTTCTAAACAAAAGGGGCCACTGACTACACTTATCCCAGAGACAGAACAATTTTTTTTTCTCTCCCTTCTATGTTTCCCTCCTGTTCCCTTTCCCCCACTCCCCCTTTCTCCCCAAATGCCTTTTCCTTTCCCTGCTTTGTTTTCTCTAGGGTCAGGAGTATTTATGACAAGGCTCTTTCCCGGAGTATCTAATTCCCCAGGGGGTCACAGCTCGCAGTATATTATGAGGTTTCCAAAGATTGAAATGCTTAAAAACTTTATACTCTTTATCACTCATATAATGTACATTATTACATGTTTACTCTTTTCATGTTATTATTTAGCATCAACGAAAATACAGAAAATGTGAGGTCTATTCTTGGAATATTGCATAATCGTGAGGCAACGGTTATGGCTACGTATAGTGGCAATATGAATGACATCTCTTTTCTTTTTCATCTGTCTATGATTTCTGTAATGCAATTATATAAGAGCTCAATAAAAAGTATTTAATAATAAAAAACAACAGTATCAATTTCCTCCTATGCCTACTTTTAGGAGATTAAAACATTTACCAGATCAGTAAGAGCAGATGTGGGTACACAAGTTATCTCCAGGCAAACATATCTAACACTTCGGAAACCAGGATACTATCCCTGTTTAGGATGTTGTAATTGTAATAATATTATCAAGGGACCATGTTTTAATTATCCTAAAACTGGAAAATATATTTTTATTAAAGGTTATTATACTGGTAATATAGATTTTGCAATCTATGGGCCAGATTACAAGTGGAGCACTAAAAATCACTTGCATGCAATGTGCGCTGGTATAACAAGTTAATCGCAATGGGAACGTGAGCCTGCGTTAGCATTGCTAGGAAGCATTGTGCTCATGAGAAAGCCCTTCTGTAGGCTCCTAGGGAAGACGGCATCAGACGGCATCAGAACCTCACGCAGCGATGGAGGTATATAGTGCAGCATTTTTAAATATATATGATTATATATACATATATATTTACATTGCGGTCTATGGGAACACACAATTCCCACAGACTGCAATGTAAAGGTACTCCCATCAACATTAAAGCCCCAAAACTGCCTAGTACAGTTCTTTTTATTAAAAAATTATGCTAGATATTTTTTTAATAAAAAAACTACAATGCTCTCTATTTTGAGGGCATTTGGGACACTTTTAGAAAATTAACCAGAGATCGGATCTCTGTTTAATTATCGGAGGGCTAATTGCTACCGCTAGGTCGCGGTAGTAATAACCAGTCACTTGTAATGGCTGGTAAATTATTGCGCTCCTGCAAACAGGCAAATTAGCCAGTTTGCAGGAGCACAATAATTTAGGGCTCCACTTGACATCTAGCTCTATGTGTTTAAATGCCCATGTGGGATTATTTATAATGGAGAATCAACTAGACGGCTAAGGAATTGCATTAGCAAACATAAATCTAATATAAGTAATAAAAACATGAAGTCCTAAATTGCATATCATTTTTTACAGGCAGGACATAATATATTCCAATTTAGATTTCCAATTATAGATCACATAAGAAAGCTAAAGCGAGCATGTACTTAAGTCTAGGGAGGCATATTGGATGTATAAATTAGATTCCATGCGACCAAATGGGATAAATATAAGACATAGCTTGGTCTCTTTTTGTTTGAATTGTTTATTTTGAACAATGAGATGTATATCCTATTGTATAATTAACTTTACCCTAGATTACGAGTCTTGCGTTAGCCTTAAAAAGCAATGTTGAGAGGTCCCAACGCTGGTATTACGAGTCTTGAAATGACAGGCTCACCGCTCACTTTTTTAGAGACTCGTTAATACCGCAAATCCACTTACGTAAATTGCGTATCCTATATTTTCAATGGGACTTGCATAACGCCGGTATTACAAGTCGGAAAAACAATGAGCGGTAGAGCCTCTCCTGTCAAGACTGGTACCGCATTTAAAAGTCAGTAGTTAAGAGTTTTATGGGCTAACGCTGTAGTATAAAACTCTTAACTAAAGTGCTAAAAAGTACACTAACACCCATAAACTACCTATTAACCCCTAAACCGAGCCCCCCCCCCCCATCGCAAACGCTAAAATAAAAGTTTTAACCCCTAATCTGCCAAACCGGACACCGCCACCACTATAATAAACATATTAACCCCTAAACCGCCGCCCTCCCGCATCGCAAACACTAGTTAAATTTTATTAACCACTAATTTGCTGTTCCTAACATCGCCGACACCTACCTACATTTATTAACCCCTAATCTGCCGCCCCCAATGTCACTGCCACTATATTAAAGTTATTAACCCCTAAATCTAAGTCTAACCCTAACAATCCCCTAACTAAAATATAATTTTAATAAATCTAAATAAAATAACTATCATTAACTAAATTATTCCTATTTAAAACTAAATACTTACCTATAAAATAAACCCTAAGCTAGCTACAATATAACTCATAGTTACACTGTAGCTAGTTTAGAGTTTATTTTTATTTCACAGGCAACTTTGTATTTATTTTAACTAGGTACAATAGTTAGTAAATAGTTAACTATTTAATAGCTACCTAGTTAAAATAAAGACAAATATACCTGTAAAATAAATCCTAACCTAAGTTACAATTACACCTAACACTACACTATAATTAAATAAATTAACTAAATTAACTACAATTAAATACAACTAAAAAAAATTATATAAAGTACGGAAAACCCCCCACTAAATTACGGAAAAGAATTACAAGTTTTTTAAACTAATTATACCTACTCTAATCCCCCAAATAAAATAAAATAGCCCCCCAAAACAAAAAAATCCCTACCCTATACTAAATTACAAATAGCCCTTAAAAGGGCCTTTTGTGGGGCATTGCCCCAAAGTAATCAGCTCTCAGGAATCGCCGGAATTCAACCCGTTCTGCAGGGTCTGCTGGTGCAATGCTGAATACGGAGAACTTATTGCTCTCCGCATTCAGCTATGTCTTGCGGACCTGATCCGCCCCAATGAATGGATGTGATATAGTTAACAGCGCCAGATGTAACAAACAAGCTCACTATTTAGATCACCTAACATGATCTAATAGAAGAGATAGCAGGAGAGGAAAATAGGAACGCCAATAGGCTGAAGTCTGTTTACAGTCAATGAAATGAAAGTATAAAATTGATAATTACATTTATTAGAAATACAAATATATAATTTAAAACAATGGAGCAATTCTCATATAAAAGTATGAAGTGATCCCCAGTGTGAGGATTGGTATCAGAAAAAAAAACGTTGCTAGCTAGTAAAAAATCCCAAATGCAGTGCAAAGTGGTTATCCTAAACTATTGTAAAGTTCTAATAATATTTCCCAAAAGAAAAAAATGAAAATAAATTAAAGAAAGGAGCGTGAGTCCGTTGGCTTGAAAATAAAAGTGTAGAAAAAAGATATATAAAAGTCTATACATCCTTGTGTTCATGTGGAGATATCCCGTGGATCGTGATATCAACAGGGGGCCTTTATCAAGACAATTCGCACTGCATTTGGGATTTGTTACTAGCTAGTAACAGGATTTTATCTGGTACCAATCCCCACACTGGGGATCACTCCATATTTCTATTGGAGAATTGCTCCATTGTTTTATAATATATTTTTGTATCTATACTATAATTGCGTTTGTAATGTCCGTCGCTGTCGGCAGTTGTGCACGCATCCTCAATACAATGTTGGCAGCGCAAGGACAAAAGAATTCAACTGGATGCAGCAAAGCTGCATCCAGGTGAATTACGAAAATGGCAGAGTGTTAGGTTAGGGGGTGTTAGGTTCGGGGTTGTTAGGTTAGGGGGTGTTAGGTTAGTGTACTGTACTTAGTTATTTAAATAGTTATTTGCATTGTGGCTTTTGGCGGTTTAAAGGGTTAATAAGTTAAATAGGTTTATTGCAATGTGGGGGTTTTGTGGTTTAGGGGTTAATAGGGTAATTAGGTTTATTGCGATGTGGGGGTTTTGTAGTTTAGGGGTTAATAGAGTAATTAGGTGTACTGCGATGTGGGCGTTTTGCTCTTTAGGGGTTAATAGGGTAATTAGGTGTATTGCGATGTGGGGGTTTTGCGGTTTAGGGGTTAATAGGGTAATTAGGTTTATTGCGATGTTGGAGTTTTGCGGTTTATGGTTAATAGGGTAATTAGGTGTATTGTGATGTGGGTGGTTGATGGTTAAGGGGTTATTCATTTTAGTTTAACTTGCGATTTTCTTAAATATTTATATAAAAGAAGAGTTACAAAATAGGTTGTTTCTACATCTGTAGTTTAAAAAATAATTAGACTGCCCTCTGGGCAGGCTTATTGACTAGTTTTTAATAAATGTAATAAGCAAATTTATACTTTCATTTGATTGTCTGTAAACAGACTTCAGCCTATTGGCGCTCCTATTTTGCTCTTCTGCTATCGCTTACAGACAATGACCCAAAGCACACATCAAAAAGCACCCAGAAATGGTTTAAGACAAAGCGCTGGAGAGTACTGAACTGGCCAGCAACTAGTCCAGATCTCAATCCCATAGAGCACCTGTGGAGAGATCTCAAAATTGCAGTTGGGAAAATTAACCCTTCCAATCTGAGAAACCTGGAGCAGTTGGTGAAAGAAGAGTGGTCCAACTTTCCATTAGAGAGGAGTAAGAAACTCATTGATGGTTACAGGATGCAATTGATTTTAGTTATTTTTTCCAAGGGGTGTGGTACCAAATATTAAATCGAGGGTGCCAATAATATTGTCCTGTCAATTTTTGGAGTTTTGATTGGAATGTGTCAGATTTGGCATTTTTTTTCTCCACTTTTCATTGTGTCATACCAATAAAAACAAAAGAAATAAACATGAGAATGCCTAAACATTTGTAATTGCAACAATTTTCTAGGCAAAGTGGTGCATTATCTGACAGAAATGCAGGGGTACCAATATTTTTGGCCATGACTGTACATATATATATATATATATATATATATATATATATATATATATATATACCTATATGTTTATTCCTATAGATATAAAGGTATAAATATGTATTTTACATGAACATTATCAGATATCTATATATGTATATTTAATAAGAAAATGTACATTATTTTCTATGTGAAGAACATAGGAATTTAAAATATGCGTAATGTGCTACAGGGTTTGCAACTCAGGACTAACGCTGTCGGGTTAGCACACATGAAGAATTACTAACTTGAATGCTCATTATTGAAGTATTAAATATAAAAAAAAACTATTAAAAATTATTTAAAATTATTATACCTACTGTAAAAGTTATATATTTATATATATATATATATATATATATATATATATATATATATATATATATATATATAAAAAACAACAATTAAAATTATGGGGAGGCGAAAAGTGAATATATACATATTCCACATCAGTTGAAAGCACTCACCGGGTCTTGTATAATCAAATATAACAAAATGTATTCACAGTAATGTTTCAGGGGTGTTAGCCCCGTCCTCAGACCGTACCAATTTATTTATGGATTTATTAGAATATTTTACTGTATGTATCATAATTTAAAATAATTTGTATTATTTTTTAAAAATATTTTATATTTAATATTTCAATAACGCGTATTAAAGATAGCAATTCTTTATATGCGCTAACCTGACCACGATCTACAGGTATAGGTATATATTTATATATGTTTTGTTTGTGAAGAACATTGCTACTTTTGGGTTGGTGCACGAGTATAGGTGTTAGTTCTTTTCAGTTTGCACTCTCCATTGACTTCTATGGGGAGAAGAAGTTAACAAGGTTGCAATATTTGGTTAGCTGGCATTGAGTTTTGTTCACACGCAAACGTTTTACTTTCAACTCATAATCGGAGCTCAACTTGACTCGCCCAAAAAGACTCCATCTAGCAAAATAAACGAGCGAGCGGGATTGCTAAATAGTGCTCCACTTGTAACCTATCCTAATGTGTATTCAGCTCTGAGAAACATCCAAAAACCTACAACTGTTATCACGTTATCACAATACAACTGTTATCAAGTTCTATGCAAACACACAACTCTATGCAAACAGTAGTGTGATAACAACATGCTCTAAGGTATTTTCACATTGCAGCTATTTGTCCACCTAGGTTCCAAAAATGCAAAAGAAGATGTATTTTGCTGATGATAGATAAAAGTGCTTTTCCAAAATCTGGTCATCCAGCAACTGAATGATATCCAATAGAATAGATGAGCTTAAATTCTTATTTACAAAGCCCTGTGATAAGAATAGGACAGATTAGTTTAGAAATAAAAAGGGTGTTTTCAGTACATTCAAAGGGAGACATCTTGTGAGGGCTAGTTAAATAATCTAGGTCACATACCACTTGTATATAGGAAGAACTCTTTTATATAGACATAACCTTTTGCTTTCAGTCTGTTTTCAATAGACTGCTAATCTACACTTGGCTACAAGTACTCAATAAATCAGTGGGAATTCAGTCTAGTGAAAATTTTTAACATATGCAAAGGAATGTCACCTTCTCTTCACCTCTTTATGCGAAGACAATAAGCCAAAATACACACTCTACATCCGAATCCCAATGTTTTTACTCCAAACTGGAGCAGCCACATTTGCTTTCTTCAAAAGGTCATTTGATTTGTTTTCAGACAGTAAAACATGAGTTTAGGAGTTTAGCCTTTCACAGCTTCCATGCAGTGTGCTGACAAAAGGAGGGGGTTTATGCAATTACAATGAAGAGACTCTTAAAGTGATTGTAAAGTTTAAGGAATTAGTGCCCAGCATTTAAAAATAATCTTAAAAACATGTGCACTTTAATTCATTAAACTTTACAAACACGATTAAAAAAAAAAAATACTTACCATTTCTTTATGGTAAACAGACCGCCTATCCTCCTCCCACATCTCTGTCTGTATTTAGCAGATCGATAACTAATCTGACTTTCTTCAATCGTTGTGTGCCCCCATTGGTGTCCAAAAAGCATGTTTGTAAAGTTTAATTAATTAAAGTGCCCCTGTTTTAAGAATATTTTTAGATAGTGGGCGCTAATTCCTTAAATTTTACAATCTCTTTAAGCCTGCAGAAGTCTTGCTGATGGGTGATCATGCTGACCTTATATATCTTAATTTGCTTTCTTGTAGATTGGTATTACATTAAAGGGACATATATGTCAATATCCTATATATATATATATATATATATATATATATATATATATAGGGTTGCCACTTTAGCTTGTCAACCTGGACAGTTATGAGTTACACATACTGTATAGTGTGCAACGAGGAATATGACTAGTACTGTCCAGCAGTAGTAAACACAAGCTATCCTGAGGCACAATGCATGTTCTTTCCTGCACACCCTGCAGCATGGGGTAACTCAACTGTCCAGGTTATCATGGCCAAAATGCCAACCCTATATATATATATATGATACTGTTTGCAAACAAATCAAATATAAATATATCAGGTTAGGTGCACTCCCACAAACAAAGCTATACCACTAGGGTGTTGAAATGATATCCAACAGCAAAAGTGGAAGTCAGCACTCTCTGGACTTGAAGCAAAGTGAATCAGAACTTTTTATTGCATAAAAGTGCCATTTCAGGGTGCTCACACCTTCATCAGACCTACACATGTTGGTCTGATGAAGTGGTGAGCCCCCCAAAATGTCACTATTATGCATTAAAAAGATTCACTTTGCTTCAAGTCCAGAGAGTGCTGACTACTACTTTTGAGATATATATATATTAGATAGGGTTGCCACCTGTCCCTTAAAATACAGAACACTTATAAGTTACACATGCTGCAGGGTGTGCAGGGAGGAATATGAATAGTGCTGTCCTGAAACACAATACATGTTCCTCCCAGCACACCCTGCAGCATGTGTAACTCATAAGTGTCCAGGAAAAAAAACATGGCTGAGGTGGCAACCCTAATATTAGATATAAGCAGTTAAAGAGGAAAGTTGAATGATCTCGTTACCAAATGGTTAGAAACTACATGATCCTTTTTTTTTATATTTCACCAATAGTAATGCATTTTTTAGATTGCTGTTTTCATTTAAAGGGACATTATAACCAAATGTTGATGTACTAGAAAGTGCTGCAGCATAGCTGTAAAAAGCTGACATGAAAATATCACCTAAATATCTCTATGTAAACAATAACAATATTTTACCTCAACATTTCCTCAGTAGTCACTATGGTTGCCACCCGTCCCTTAAAATACAGAACACTTATAAATTACACATGTTGCAGGGAGGAATAAGAATAGTGCTGTCCAGAAACACAATACATGTTCCTCCCTGCATCATGTGTAACTCATAAGTGTCCAGGAAAACATGGCTTAGGTGGCAACCCTAGTAGTCACATTACATTGTAAATGGACTTTAAGAAGCCAATTGGGGTGCCAGCACTTGCAAGGGAGCTAGCATCTGGTGTGTGCAGGTACAGTTATTTAAGTAATTATACTATTAAATCTCATGAGATCACAGCAAAACAAAGTGTGACATCAGCACTTATCAAGTTGATTGGCTATTGCTTTGCAGCTGAAAGTAGCTGAAGGATAACTGTTCACAGAGAACTTATTCTTGTGAGCTGAAGACATTTTGAGGTAAAATATCTTCCTTTTTTACATAGTGATATGTTTAGTGATATTTTCTTGTCAACTTTTTACAGTTATGCTGCATCACTTTCAAGTGATTTAGCATATGAGTGTTATGTCCCTTTAAAGTCGTATTGAATAATAACTTACTTCATCTCCCTCAGAAACTGTGATTTTAAGACCAATGATCAAAAGAGTGCGCACATTTGCGCTGTAGTAAAGCAAATGCTCTAAGTTGCTGTAGGGCTGTATAAAAATTATTTATCCTATATATATTTACCTCAAGTGATTTAGCATATTGGTAACATGTGCCTTTAAGGATAGCTGTACATGAGTTTGTGCACTGCTCTAAGCAAATCCCACTGTAAAACTAAAACTTGTACACAAAGTAAATATGAATATTTAACCCCTTAATGACAACTGACGTACCAGGTACGTCATGCATTAACTTACAGTTAATGACAATAGACGTACCTGGTACGTCAGTTGTCTAAGAGAGTGCTGGAAGCGATCGCAATCGCTTCCAGCAGCTCTCAGGGTATTGCAGTGATGCCTCCATATGGAGGCATCCTGCAATACCCTTTCAGAAGACTCCGATGCAGAGAGAGCCACTCTGTGGCCCTCTCTGCACCGGTAGCGATGGTGCCGGTTCGTTGGTGGGTGGGAGCGCAACAGGGAGGCGGGTGGGCGGCCCATCGCTACCCGGCATCCTGCTCCTGTAAGTGCAATGTGCACGCCGGGTGCCGGGAGCGTGCGGGTGCGCGCATGCGCGCGCGCGATTAGCTACCCACACTGACACCAATGAGGAGGGAAGAGGGGGGAAAAAAGAAATATATGAGGATCTGGGAGGGGGAGGGGGTTGGGGTATTGTGGGGGGCTGCTACACTACAGAAAAATTTAAACTGGCAATAAAAGATAAAAAAAAACACTTTTTTGGGGGGCAAATTGGGTACTGGCAGACAGCTGCCAGTACCCAAGATGGCGGCAATTAGGTAGGGGAGAGGGTTAGAGAGCTGGGGGGGGGGGATCATGGAGGTTGGGGCTAAGGCAGGAGTCCATCACAGCTAAAACATTTTATTTTTTTTTATTAAAAAAAAGAAAAACTCCTTTTATTTAGTACTGGCAGACTTTCTGCCAGTACTTAAGATGGCGGGGACAATTGTGGGGTGGGGGAGGGAAGAGAACTGTTTGGGAGGGATCAGGGGGTGGGATGTGTCAGGTGGGAGGCTGATCTCTACCCTAAAGCTAAAATTAACCCTGCAAGCTCCCTACAAGCTACCTAATTTAACCCCTTAACTGCTGGGCATAATTTACGTGTGGTGCGCAGCAGCATTTAGCGGCCTTCTACTTACCAAAAAGCAACCCCAAAGCCATATAAGTCTGCTATTTCTGAACAAAGGGGATCCCAAAGAAGCATTTACAACCATTTGTGCCTTAATTGCAGAAGCTGTTTGTAAATAATTTCAGTGGGAAACCTAAAGTTTGTGACAAAATTTGTGAAAAAGTGAACTTTTTTTTTTATTTGATGACATTTGGCGGTGAAATGGTGGCATGAAATATACCAAAATGGGCCTAGATCAATACTTTGGGTTGTCTTCTAAAAAAAAATATATACATGTCAAGGGATATTCAGGTATTCCTGACAGATATCAGGGTTCCAATGTAACTAGCGCTAATTTTGAAAAAAAGTTGTTTGGAAATAGCAAAGTGCTACTTGTATTTATGGCCCTATAACTTGCAAAAAAAGTAAAGAACATGTAAACATTGGGTATTTCTAAACTCAGGACAAAATTTAGAAACTATTTAGCATAGGTGTTTTTTGGTGATTGTAGATGTGTAACAGATTTTGGGGGTCAAAGTTAGAAAAAGTGTGTTTTTTTCAATTTTTTCCTCATATTTTATATTTTTTTTATAGGAAATTATAAGATATGATGAAAATAATGGTATCCTTAGAAAGTCCATTTAATGGCGAGAAAAACGGTATATAATATGTGTGGGTACAGTAAATGAGTAAGAGGGAAATTACAGCTAAACACAAACACTGCAGAAATGTAAAAATAGCCATTGCCATTAAGGGTAAGAAAATTGAAAAATGGTCCGGTCATTAAGGGGTTAAATATTCATTTATGATTGAAATTCATGTTTGAAAATTAAATATGTTAATTATACAACTTAAAATGATATGAAACTGTTCATCTCATACTTGTTATGATTTGGATATAATAGTTATAACAAAAAATGTTTTACTTTTGCTTTGTGTATCTTTTGCTTTTGAGCCGTTTCATCTCTTGAAAGGATCCACATGAAAATTCTAAAATACACGTGTTTTTTTAAAATACATTTTTGTTTGTTTATTGTGTGTTTAACTAGATTCTACTTTTGAATATATTTTTATATCAATCATTTTTTATAATTCAAACACCACCTCTTGTTATAGATTTGAATAGTCTTGAAATAAATTTAAAAAAATCCACTATACAATATTTTCATATGAAAATGTATGTGTTTTTTTTTTGTTGTATTTAGAAACAAGGTAGAATAAGGAGCGAACAGAAAAGAGCAAAAGAGTACTGAAGTATGATAACAGAATTGATTAAATCTTAACATATCTTAATATATCGAAATACTTAAAAACAATAACAATTAATGACTATATGACTAGGTGAAAAAATCATGAAAAATTCATATATAACAGTGTCGTCTCCCTTAGAGAAAAAATAATTTTAATCACAATATTGGTAGATGAATAAAAAAATTGCAATCCATACAAATCTAAATCTCAATAAAATCTGTGTGAAAAAGATCTAATAAAATACACATATATATAGTTGTCATGATTCTGTCCGTTCATTGCCGTGTCGCCGCGGCTCCCGGATCTTCTCTGAGTGAATGACGTCACGTTGCTTAGCAACGTGACGCTTCCTCCAACACACCCCTCTGATGACGTTGCCGCTCCTGCCTTTAAACCGCGGCGGGAGATCTTACTCGGGGCCCGTTTGTTTGTTCCCTTTGGAGTTTCTGATAATTGGATACCGACTTCTGCCTGCCTGACCTTGCTTTTTGCCTTATTCTTCTATTGTTGTTTGGATGCCGACTTCTGCCTGCCTGACCTTGCTTTTGCTTTAATCCACAACCTTTTCTTTGATAATTAAATCCTGCTTAAAGGGACATTTTACTTTTACAATCTGCAAAAGAGAACTTTGCCTTTCTGTTTGTTATAAACCTGCTTAAAGGGACATTTTACTTTTACAAGCTGCAAAAAAGAACTTTGCCTTTCTGTTTGTTATAAACCTGCTTAAAGGGACATTTTACTTTTACAAGCTGCAAAAGAGAACTTTGCCTTTCTGTTTGTTATAAACCTGCTTAAAGGGACATTTACTTTTACAAGCTGCAAAAGAGAACTTTGCCTTTCTGTTTGTTATAAACCTGCTTAAAGGGACATTTACTTTTACAAGCTGCAAAAGAGAACTTTGCCTTTGTTTTACAAGCCTGCTAGAGGACCTTTTTTCAAAGCTGCAAATAAGAGCATTTCCTTTATATTCTTTGAACTGCTTAAAGGGACGTTTTTTCCTTTGTGGCTTTCCTTCATACTGGAACAATAATTATTTTTGTTATCTTTCTCATCTGTTTCCTGAGTGGGTCACGTCCTGGATATTTCTCAGTGTGCTAGCGTGTGCTTTCAATTCACGCTAGCAGTTGGGTTGCATCCCGGACTGATTCCAAAGCGGCTGACATTACAAACGGGCCATAAAAATGGACCCCACTGAATTATCCATGGCCGTGGCTCACCAGGGACAGCTATTGGGATCTCATGCCACTCACTTGCAGTCTCTGGACACTAAACTTGATCAAATAACTGCTCTATTACAAAATTTGGTTGCTACTGCACCTCCCAATCCTAATCCCAATCCTAATCCTATTGAGGCATTACCTCCTTCGATTCCTAACAATCAGTCTCAGGTACAACTAAGTCCCAGGATACCTCTTCCGGATAAATATGATGGGAATCCTGAAGAATGTAGAGGCTTTCTGAATCAATGCCGTCTTCATTTCCGGAATAGCCCTACTCTTTTTGCTACTCCCTCTTCTAGAATCACATTTCTTATTTCCTTAATGAAAGGAAAAGCCTTGGCTTGGGTATCACCTTTGCTAGAAAAGAATGATCCTATACTTTTGGATGTTGATACATTTCTATCTATGTTTTCAAATGTATTCGATAAACCTGGAAGGTCATCCGCTGCTGAAGCCACTCTCCTGGATTTACGTCAAGGTAATCAACCAGTTTCTCAATACACTATTGAGTTCCGCACCCTTGCTTCTGAAACCACTTGGAATCAGGGAGCACTCAGAGCCGCTTTTCGTAAAGGACTTTCTGAGCGTCTCAAGGATGAATTGGTGTATCGTGAACTTCCAGAGTCCTTAGAAGCCTTAATAAATCTTTGTATCAGTCTCGACGCCAGGTTTCGTGAACGCCAACAAGAAAAGGATAGAACACAGAGGTCTTCAACTCGAACTCCTTTTCGTTTGGCTCCTCGTTTTTCTAATCCAGTCACTCCTGCCTCTCCTACTACTGATCAGGCTGAACCCATGGAAGTGGGAAGTATAAAATTAACTGAGACTGAACGCTTGAGAAGACGGACTCTTGGCTAATGCCTGTACTGTGGCCTTAAAGGGCATCTATTAAGGGATTGTCCTACTAGGCCAGTAAAAGCCAGGGCTTAACTCTAGTCCAGGGAACTGAGTTAAGCCAAAACAGTTGCCATTCCCTATACAAGAAACTTTTTGTTCCAGTAACCCTTCAAATTGGACATAAGAAGATTCATACCCAAGCTCTAATCGATTCTGGTGCTGGAGGAGTGTTCATTGACTCTACATTCGTCTCTATTCACTCTATACCCTTACTAAAGAAAGAGTATTCAATTTCAGTCTCTACGGTCAGTGGAAATCCTTTGGGTTCTGGATATATTCAGTTTGCTACTCAACCCTTACTTCTCACCGTAGGAATACTTCATTCCGAGACAATTTGTTTTGATGTCATTCCCACTCCTCAATTTCCTATTATATTGGGTTTACCCTGGCTCCAAATTCACAATCCTATTTTTTCTTGGACTTTCGGTGAACTCACTTCCTGGGGATCTACATGCCAGACTAAATGTCTTCAAAAGATTACCAAGTTACCACTCACTATTGCTCTCACAGTCGAAACTCCGGACTCCCTACCTATGCCTTATCATGACTTTGTGGATGTTTTCTCCAAAAAAGAAGCTGAACGTCTTCCTCCTCACCGCCCTTTTGATTGCCCTATTGATCTTCTTCCCGGGGCTACCTATCCTCGAGGCAAGACATATCCACTTTCTAAACCTGAAAACATGGCTTTAGAAGAATATATTAAAGACAATCTGGCTAGAGGATTTATTCGACCCTCCTCTTCCCCTGTAGGGGCTGGTTTCTTTTTTGTAGGAAAAAAGGATGGCGGATTAAGACCCTGTATTGATTACCGAGGATTAAATCAGATTACCATCAAGAACAGTTATCCTCTACCCCTTATTCCTGAACTTTTTACTTATCTTCAGGGAGCCACCATATTCACCAAACTCGATCTACGTGGTGCATACAATCTGATCCGTATACGCAAAGGAGATGAGTGGAAGACTGCCTTTAACACTCGATTTGGGCATTACGAATATTTGGTCATGCCCTTTGGGCTATGCAATGCTCCGGCGGTCTTCCAACATTTTGTAAACGAGATCTTTCGTGATTTTTTGAATATCTTTGTCATTATATACCTTGACGACATCTTAATTTTTTCTCAGAACCACCAAGATCATGTACACCACGTCAAGAAAGTACTTCAACGTTTAAGAGAATTCCATTTGTTTGCTAAACTGGAGAAATGTTCTTTCCATCAAAAATCCATACCCTTTCTGGGTTATGTAATATCGGCATCTGGATTTGAAATGGATCCTACTAAACTTTCTGCCATCTTGGATTGGCCTAGACCTGATTCTTTGAAGGCTTTACAACGTTTTCTGGGCTTCGCCAACTACTACAGGAAGTTCATCAAGGATTTTGCTACTATTACTTCTCCTCTTACTTCTCTCACTAGAAAAGGACAAGACTGTAAAAAATGGCCTCCTAAGGCTATAGAAGCTTTTGAGTCTCTCAAAGAAGCTTTTTCCTCAGCACCTATTCTCCGTCATCCGAATCCTGATTTTCAGTTTATCCTGGAAGTTGATGCTTCCTCTGTTGCTGCTGGAGCTGTTCTGTCTCAACGAATACCGGAGACTGGAAAGATTCATCCTGTTGCTTTCTTCTCTAAAAAATTCACTCCTTCTGAATTTAACTATGACGTAGGGAATAAAGAGTTGCTTGCCATCAAAATGGCATTGGATGAATGGAGGCATTGGCTGGAAGGTACTTCTTTGCCATTTACCATACTCACTGATCATAAGAACCTTCTTTATCTCCAAACAGCCAAACGATTGAATTCCAGGCAAGCACGCTGGTCATTATTCTTCTCCCGGTTTCACTATAATTTGTCTTACATACCTGGTTCAAAAAATATTAAAGCTGACGCCCTTTCCAGACAATTTCAAGATACCCCAGTTCCTGAGTCTGGTACCATTCTCCAACCTCATGAAGTCATAGCCCAGTTAACAACTTCCTGGTTACAAGATTTACAGTCTGCTCAAAGGAATCTTCCTTTGTCCTGTAAACCTCCCGATGGTTTACTCTTTGTTCCTGAACGCCTTCGTTCCAAGATTTTATTTTGGGCTCATGATAGTCCCCTTTCTGGACATCCTGGCATCAGTATTACCACTCGAAATCTCAAACAGCATGTCTGGTGGCCTACTCTCTCTCAAGATGTGAAAGATTACGTCTCAGTATGCACACAATGTGCAATGAACAAAACTCCACGCCAACTTCCTTCAGGATTGCTCCAACCATTGCCCATACCTCATCAGCCTTGGACTCATGTATCCATGGACTTCATTACCGACCTTCCCTTGTCAGCTGGAAACAATACTATTTGGGTGGTGGTCGACAGGTTCACTAAGACTTTCCATTTTGTACCCTTACCAGGATTACCATCTGCCAAAAGACTCTCTGAACTTTTTATTTCACATATTGTAAGAATCCATGGATTTCCTCTAGATATTGTTTCAGATAGAGGGGTACAGTTTGTTTCTCGATTTTGGAGGTCACTTTGTAAACATTTTGGAACTACTATATCTCTCTCTACTTCTCACCACCCACAATCTAATGGCCAGACTGAAAGGGTAAACCAGTGTCTTGAAACATATCTTAGACATTATGTGGATCATTATCACTCTAACTGGACTTCTTACCTTCCTTTGGCTGAATTGGCTCATAATGCCCGGTACAATTCCTCCCTTCAGACTTCTCCTTTTCATGCAGCTTACGGATATCAGCCCAGAACATTTCCTTTGCATACTTCTTCCACAGTGAATCCTGCTTCTGATCTTACAGCCCGAAGATTAACTCGACATTGGCGGAAAATACATCGTATTCTTTCTGTAGCTTCTAGACGTTACAAGTTCTTTTCTGACCTTCGACGGAAGAAGGCTCCCAAATATCGCCCTGGTGATAAAGTTTGGATTTCCTCTCGTTTTCTTCGCCTGAAACAACCTTCTAACAAATTGGGACCACGATACGTGGGTCCTTTCCGAATACTGGGTCAGGTGTGTTCCACTGCTTATCGGGTGGCTTTACCCAAGTCTCTCAAAGTCCATCCGGTATTCCATGTTTCTCTTTTGAAACCTGTGATGACTAACAGGTATTCTAAGCCTTTTTCCAAACCTCCACCTCTATTTGTGCATGGACACCCTGAGTTTGAGATCAGCCATATTCTGGATTCCAAGCTACGTGGCAAGAAATTGTATTATCTCATTCATTGGAAGGGTTATCCAGTCACGGAACGTTCTTGGGAACCGGCTCATCAAGTAAATGCTCCTACTTTGATCAAGGCTTTTCACAAGACTCATCCTGATAGGCCTGGTCCTGTCCCCCGGAGGGGTCCTTGAGGAGGGGGGTGCTGTCATGATTCTGTCCGTTCATTGCCGTGTCGCCGCGGCTCCCGGATTTTCTCTGAGTGAATGACGTCACGTTGCTTAGCAACGTGACGCTTCCTCCAACACACCCCTCTGATGACGTTGCCGCTCCTGCCTTTAAACCGCGGCGGGAGATCTTACTCGGGGCCCGTTTGTTTGTTCCCTTTGGAGTTTCTGATATTGGATACCGACTTCTGCCTGCCTGACCTTGCTTTTTGCCTTATTCTTCTATTGTTGTTTGGATGCCGACTTCTGCCTGCCTGACCTTGCTTTTGCTTTAATCCACAACCTTTTCTTTGATAATTAAATCCTGCTTAAAGGGACATTTTACTTTTACAATCTGCAAAAGAGAACTTTGCCTTTCTGTTTGTTATAAACCTGCTTAAAGGGACATTTTACTTTTACAAGCTGCAAAAAAGAACTTTGCCTTTCTGTTTGTTATAAACCTGCTTAAAGGGACATTTTACTTTTACAAGCTGCAAAAGAGAACTTTGCCTTTCTGTTTGTTATAAACCTGCTTAAAGGGACATTTACTTTTACAAGCTGCAAAAGAGAACTTTGCCTTTCTGTTTGTTATAAACCTGCTTAAAGGGACATTTACTTTTACAAGCTGCAAAAGAGAACTTTGCCTTTGTTTTACAAGCCTGCTAGAGGACCTTTTTTCAAAGCTGCAAATAAGAGCATTTCCTTTATATTCTTTGAACTGCTTAAAGGGACGTTTTTTCCTTTGTGGCTTTCCTTCATACTGGAACAATAATTATTTTTGTTATCTTTCTCATCTGTTTCCTGAGTGGGTCACGTCCTGGATATTTCTCAGTGTGCTAGCGTGTGCTTTCAATTCACGCTAGCAGTTGGGTTGCATCCCGGACTGATTCCAAAGCGGCTGACAATAGTTATCAAAGGTTGGAGCAAATATCTTTTATTGCCATATAGCAACAACTATAGTTTCGAATATTGCCTGTGACGAAGGTGCAAAGAGTCAAACTAGTCAGTCCAGTATAGTGCTATATGTTTAACTGCACATGTATGTAGCGGCAGAAGTTTTTCAAGATATGGTGGCAACAGTTCTTCAGGGTATAACAGACCACAGAGCATATGATTCAATGAATACAGTAAAAATCTCTGTCCCACTCGTAAGTGTGGATAGTATCTTACTTTGGGTAGTTGATTATGTTATGAAGGACTTTCGCCCACATTCATTGCTTACCTCACCGTCCTCCTCTGGCAACTGCCTTCTCTCTATCGCTTAGTGGGACCAAATGGATAAAATATAGGAGAGATTAAGGCAACTATCTAGAGATGGGTAAAGAAGTTCAATTAGAAGGTGAATTAGACACTCTTGAACAAACTAGTACATCAGAAGAAATATATGTACAAGAACCAATGAGAGATATGGGAGACATACCAAGATCACAAGTACATGATAAAATCCAAGGCCAAAGAACCTATAGAAATTATTACAATTATAATACACAAAGAAACAGAAACAACTGGCATAGGGAGGGCAGATCAGACTTAAGGTACTACAACAGGGGACAGAACACATACCAAAGAGGACATGTATTCTCTGAAAACAGAGGCAGAGACTCTGAAAGACATAACCAGAGGAGGTGGTATGGAAATAGAGATGATAGTCATTTTGATTATTGAAACAATAGCAATTCTAGCTATAACTCCTGTTATAATGATGACTTTAAAAGGGGAAATTATAGATGTCATCATATCAGGGAAAGGGAGTTTACAAGGGGGAAACAATTTAATACAAATAGAAATTCTGATTGGAACCTAACCTGTACAAACAGATTTGAGAAATTACTGGTAGAAATTAATACTCCAAGAAATGAGAATCATTTTTTAGAGAAAAGCCCAGCAGTACAAGGGACATCCAGAAATCAGTTAGTTACAATTGGCCAACCTTTAAGAAAAAGAAACAGAGAGGGACAAGAGGAGGAATAAAGAGAAAGAGACATGAAGAGAACAAAATAGAATATAAGTCAGGGATATTTAATTTAAGCAGTAGGACACTAACTACAGAGGAAGAAAAGATACCAAATCTAGGTCTGAGTTTTGCACCAACAACAAGACTCAATAAATTTAATTAAAAAATGGAAAGAAGGCAGCAATCCGGTGCTGCAGAGCATGAAACGTGTAAGGGATCTGTTCCCTAACCTTGCTGGACACTTTCATTTTTATTATGTACTAATAAAGTTAAAGTTTTTTATCTTATCCTTCACCGGAGTCTTGCCTTCTTTCCATTTTTGGTTTTGCTGTGTTCGGCTACCCCAGCCATTTGGCCTGTACCATGCTGCAGTGTTTCCTTTTTTACCTCTTCTGCCACCTGTAATTTGCCTCATTTCCAGAGTCGCTTACCCGCTTGTTGAGGATTGGAAGTGAGAAAATCGCTTGTGAGTTTTCAGAGCTGTGCCGTCTTGCTTTTTTTTAATACATTTAATACCCATGTACACATAAGTCAATATATAAGGAAGCTAACTCTCAAGAGATTAGAGAAATAGAACACAGAATCACACATATTTAATTGCAGCCAAAACCGATCCTGAAATAAAACATACATATTTAAAACCTTTTTTTAGTCACACTTCTACCCTACAAAGAAAAAGCCAGGAATCTAGAATTATTCGAGAAACTAGTGCAGAAAGATATAGCTAATGCTAAACTGAATCAATATACAACTAACAATTTAACCAGAAAAGAAAGGAAAAAAATTGAAAACCTCCAAAAAGATAAAGGGCTGACAATAAAGCCAGCAGAAAAGGGAGGCGAGCAGTAGCACTAGATACTGTGAAATACTTAGAAGAAGCTAATAGGCTGCTAAATGACATAGACACCTATCAGGAGATAAAACTAGACCCAACAAAAAAGTTTGCTAGTAGACTAGCAGGGATTTTGGATGATGCCAAAGAGAAAGGGATAATTTTAAATAGGGAATATAATTTCCTAAACCCTAAGTACCCTAAAATTCCGGTATTTTACTACCTACCAAAGGTTCATAAAGATCTTGTAAACCCACCTGGGAGACCAATTATATCGGGCATGGGCTCAATTACGTCCAATCTCTCCCAATATATATCAATACATTTCTTCAGTACTATGCAAAAAACCTGCTCTCATACTTGAAAGATACCACTGATATACTGCAATGTTTGAGTTAAATACAATGGGGCAGAGGTTTCATAATGGGGACCTGCAAAGTATCCTCCCTATATAGAAGCATACAACATAAGCTGGGGATAGAGGCCGCTAACATGTTTATGACAATACTCTAAAAAAAGAACAGAGAGATTTGATAATAAAAAGCATTGAGTTTATGCTGAATCAAAATCATTTATCTTTAAATAATAATTTTTTCTTACAAACAAGGGGGACTGCGATGGGTATGAGATTCACCCCCAGCTATGCAAACCTATTTTTAGGGAAGTGGGAGGAAGAGTTTATCTATCCACATAGGCTGGGGGAAAGTCTCATACTCTGTAAAAGGTATATTGACTACATCCTTTTTATATGGAAAGGGCCCACCACAGACTTAGAGACTTTTCTATCAGAAATTAACGAGAACAGCATAGGTATCAGTTTTACTCACATAAAGTACAGATAAAATTACCTTCTTAGACCTAGACATTGAAGTAATAAATAACGGTAAAATTACAAAAACACACTTTAAAAAAGTTGACGACAATAACATCATACACTCCAATAGTTGTTATCTCACTCAATGGAAAATAATATCCCAAAAGGACAGTGTCTAAGAATTAAACATAACTGTTCTAGACTTTTGGACTATGAAGAACAAGCACAGGTCTTAGAAAGAAAATTCTTGGAAAGAGGATACAACCCTAAAATCATTGAAAAAGATAGGAAAAGATAGGAATAATCTAAAAACAGAATGAGGGTACCGATAAATTTAATGTCCTCTTGGTGACAGACTACAATTGTGATAATCACCAATTGAAAAAAAAGTATGAAAAAACGCTGGCAATTAATACAGACAGATCCCATCATAGGGGATAAAATGCTTAACTCCCCCCAGATAGTATATAAGAAAGCTAGAAATATAAAAAGTATATTGGCTCCAAGTGAATTTAAAATAGGAGCAAAGAAATCACTGAAAGAAATTGACATCCAAGGGAATTTACTGAATGTTTTTTCCCCCTGTTTTGTATGTAGATCTTGTAAATACAGCAGTAAGTGTAAATAAATTAAATGTAGACAGAATGAATATATAAACTAAATTTAAAAGATAATAAGATGTCAGGATAAGGGTGTAGTCTACATTATCGAGTGCTCTTGTCACAAACAATACATTAGGGAGACTACTAGAACTTGGACACACATTTATATAACCATGTTCGTGTAGTACACAATAACAACCTAAAAGACTTTAAATTTTGGGGCATTTCAAAAGTTACCGCAGACTGGAGAGGTGGTAATTTTAAGCAAAAACTCATGAGAAAGGAAGCAGAGTTTATTTACAATATGCAGACCCTACACCCCTCCGGTTTAAATTCAGAATTAGACGTATCTCCCTTTATGGACACATAATAGATATTGTAGAATTAACATTCAGGTGAATGGGTTCACTCTCCTAAATACGTAAGCATTACCTCATACTCAATATTGAAAAATTTCTTTTATTAGAAAACTCTTCTCTCCAGATGTTTCTATGAATATTTTAGAGAAAAAGAATAAAAAAGAGTTGCTCTGATAACATATGCTGGCACAAAATATGTTTGTACTATATGTACGCTTGCACTGTATAATATTATAACATAGTGATCATATGTTTAGTAATTTGAACATACAATTAATGAAGTGCAAATGTAAATTTATTCCTGTGTGCGTATTGTGAATAAATCTCCTTGCAATCAAGACTGATGGTAGACATGGTGTGTAAAAATGCAATCCACCTTAAACTGACATTCCACTTTTAATTATGAGCTCCAAACAGACCAATGAAAGATGTACGAGGGGTGTTTAAAGACAGACAGAGAGGACTACAACTATGTTTTGATAAAGCCCTGTATTAAGGGCGAAACGCGAAAACTGGGCATTATACCAAGCCGGCACTTGCACTTGCACTTTTCCCTGACCTAAGGAGTCTGAATGTACAGACATAGGTCAGAGAGAAAAGAGACTCTGAACGACCGTTCATTTGTATCACTGTGAAGTCTCCAATAACTCTACTAGCATGCTACAGGATCTTCATTCAAAATACGATAGACCAATAGGGATGCTGTTTGTCACAAGACCTTCCCACTAAATGAAAGAGAGGAGGCAGTTGCCTGAGAAGGATGCCAAGGTAAGCTGTGACTGTGGCCGAGGGTCCTTTTCAATAAATCCGACTACTTAATGACCATCCCACTAAGCGATAAAGAGGAGGCATTTGCCGGAGGAGGGCGGTGAGGTAAGACGCCAATGTGGCCGAAGGTCCTTCATAACATATCCGACTACCCAAAGTAAAATACTATCCACACTTACGAGTGGGACAGAGATGTTTACTGTATTCATTGAATCATATACTCTGTGGTCTGAAAAACTGTTGCCGTCATATCTTGAAAAACTTCACAGATGATATTCTTAACTATAGTTGCTGCTATATGGATATAAGAGATATTTGCTCCAACCTTTTACAATTATATATATGTGTATTTTATTAGATCTTTTTCACACAGATTTTATTGAGATTTAGATTTGTATGGATTGCGATTTTATTCATCTACCAATATTGTGTTTTAAATTAGTTTTTCTCTAAGGGAGACGCCCTGTTATATATGATTTTTTCATGATTTTTTCAGTTATTTTATTATAGTCATTAAATGTTATCGTTTTTAAGCATTTTGATATATTAAGATATCTTAAGGGGGGGCGGAGCCAACCGCCAAGCTGAGCAGATGCAGACATCAAGAACTCCTGCTCTAATAACTAGTTGAAAGCTACTAAATAGCCTCTAAAACATCTATCTAAATGGCAAAAAGAATGCAAGACTTGCTACTACTATTCGCAGTGTATATATGGGAGTAATTAACAAGAACACATAACGATAACGGCAGGAGACAATGATAACAAGCGCATTGCACCTATCAAGATGGCGACTAGCAGACTACCCAAAGAAATCTTTTAGCCTTGAACCTAACAACACCCAGCTACCAGACTTGTCCCTATAGCTCATATATTGAAGGTGAAGCAGATACCGCTCTGACTTGAGAAGATGGACTTTCTACTAATAGACGCGCTGACTAAGTTGGGGCTTTCTACTAATAGACGCGCTGACTAAGTTGGGGCACCGTATGGATGCCCAGTTTAAAGTCCTTTCCCAAAGCCTGTCACTCAAACAGGAGATATCTGTCAGCCTTTCAGAAACGGATCTCTGTACCTTATATCCTTGGGATGTTTACCCACGTTGACAGGACAAGATGGCCGCTGTGATCAAACAAGGCCCTTCCACGTTGCCTGAGTGGTCTGACGTCGCTCCCAATTCCACTACTATTCATCAGGCTCCTGTCCCGGAGCGGCCAGCTGGGGCGGGAGTCGGAGTAGCTGCAACTGCGCCTCGCACTTCAACAGTTGATCTTCCTGATCCCGAATGCTCCCGAACAGCCCTGGCTCGAACCATCACTAAAGCCATGATAGATACAAGC
This sequence comes from Bombina bombina, assembly GCF_027579735.1. NCBI lineage: Eukaryota > Metazoa > Chordata > Amphibia > Anura > Bombinatoridae > Bombina > Bombina bombina. The sequence continues at coordinate 959,014,069 of NC_069499.1, forward strand.
GACCCATACAGGCGAGCAGCTCAGAATCTCAAAGCAACGCTTTCAGGGCATACAGTATGGGAGAGGGAGGTTTGGCCTGCAGCTTTGGCGTTTATTCATGACCGCAGTACAACGGCTAGTCCTCCTCTGCAGAAACACAGGTCTGACAACGAGACCTCTTTAGAGACCCACGGCAGCCCCCTAAATAGTCATAAAATAGGAGTAGGTTAGAAAAGACTCTACCGCTCATTCAAAGGCCTTCTCCTTCAGTTTTTAAGGATTAGGCATGGGACTGAGACTCTTCTAAAAATTAATGTCGCTATGATACCATTGTCAACTCTAAAGCTCCGTTAAATTCTGAACAATTGAGATTCTAGTGCTCCTATACTCATACATCCTGTTATACCCAGAGTGTTGAATAGAGTATACATACTTTTAATTTATGAGACTATATATTATGAATGTTTTCCTAGTGCCATTTATAATACTGATTTATACCTAGTCTACTAAGGTCCTTTTTGCTACTCTAAATTGTGTTTAGGCTCCCTTGCTTAGAGCCATATATTTTACAATGATACCTGATTTACTAAGGTAGACTTACTATGGGAAGCTTATTAATATGATGTTATCATGCTGAAACATAGGATAAAATCTCTCCTTTTATGATTGTCTCTTTGTTAGCACATAACATTATTGGCATAAAATTGTACAATTGTTATTTTAACCTTCTTAGAACACTAGAGTTGGGTTAACTAAATGTATCTAAGTATCTAGCTTTACACCTAAATGTTTAGGATGTGTAATATGCATATGTACATAAGCATGAATGATCACGCACCTAACATACTAAGAAAAGACTATAACACCTAGCGGCAAGCGATGACGTAACCTGGCGCATTAGCATTGAACCTCTAGCCTAGTTAACACACTATGACACAGTTGGCACTAGCTTAGACAGAAGTATGTTTATGTTTCCCAGCCTCCTACAACGGTAAATTAAGGGTTAAATTAGATATTGCACTACAATTTAGTGCTACGACCTACTCAGAACTAACCTCACCCTGTTATCCTATCACAATAGGCTCCGTCCTCCCTACTTTCCCCCCCCTCCCCTACCCCTCCATAAATCAAGTGGCTCTGGCCCACTGTAATTCCTCTTCTTTCAGGTTCTCTGTGACCCCCTTGCGGTCATCCTTCATACTAACTCCCCACATTGAAATAGGACTTTTTACTCTATTTATCGCATAAGGGTGGAGATTAGAATCTAACCACTAAAACATAAAATGAAGTCTCATCTTTATTTGCCCAAACTTACATTTGATATCTTTCTGGACATAGCATGGGTTCCTATTGGTTCAGGCCAACCTTTTAATATGACTAAGGCTATGATTATTTCTGTAAGACCTGAAACTCTGAATTCAATTCACTATCTAGTATGATTACCCCCTCACCAGACATGTGGATGATCCACATGTTGTATGATTACATGTTATACTTAGATGTCGATTTTATGGATAGGCAAATGTTGTATTTTGTACTTCTTGGTCTGTTGAAGCTTCAATAAAAAATATATTTAAAAAAAAAAAAGATATCTTAAGAATTAACAAATTCTACCATACTCCAGTACTCTATTGCTCTTTTCTGAGCGCTCCTTACTCTACGTTGTTTCTATTTGCTCATTTTGTTGGCTATACCTAGGGAAGGGTTAGCCTGGATAGGAGCTTTTTAGAGTACATTTCTGTGCATCCTGTTTTTCCATTTTTTTTTTAAGCCTCATTTTGTTGTATCCCAGGATTAGGGATATGCGATTGGGCTGAAATATTAAAGGGACACTGAACCCAAGTGTTTTTTTTGTGTGATTCAGATAGAGCATGCAGTTTTAAGCAACTTTCTAATTTATTCCTATTAGCAAATTTTCTTCGTTCTCTTGCTATCTTTTTTTTAAAAAGAAGGCATGAAAGCTAAGGAGCCAGCCAAATTTTGGTTCAGCACTATGGACAGCACTTGTTTATTGGTACTGTCCAATCAGCAAGAACAATCCAGGAAGTTCACCAAAAATGGGCCGGCAACTTACATTCTTGCTTTTCAAATAAAGATACCAAAAGAATGAATAAAATGTGATAATAGGAGTAAATTAGAAAGTTGCTTAAAATTGCGTGCTCTAGCTGAATCACGAAAGAAAAAAATTGGGTTCAGTGTCCCTTTAATTTGTTTGGTAGAACGAATAGTCCTATGGACATTCGTTTTGGACAGCCAAATGTTGATTAGAAGGAAAATCTATTAAAATTCGGTAATCAAATGTTATTTCCGTTTTTTTGAATGTTAATTTCAAAATTTTCAGAATTTGAACAAACTCGAAAATTTTGACTAACATTTGATTTAAGAAATACTATTCAGAAGTTTAACAGTTTATGTGGTAGGAAATTTAGTAAATTGATACATAATAGAGATAAATATATCAATTTGCATGTTTCTATTATGAATATTGCATATTTTTAATATTACATTTAAAGAGAGCATTAGAAATACTATTATAAATCTATAGATTCAATTGTTTTCTAATTCAAATATTGCATAATTTGAATCATATTGTTAGAAAACATTTGAATAGAATATTACATATAAAGATAGGATTAGAAATACTATTACATTAAACAAATGTTAGAATATTGTACAAAGAATCGAAATGAATCAAATACAAAAAGTTTGTACCATAATTATCAAAGCTGACTACTGCAATGTTACTAACATTTCACATCTGGAGACCATAAAGGGACCAGTCATCAGTTAATTCGCCCTTAAGGCGTATCTGCCAGCACACATACTGTTTGAACATAGCACATAGAAGAAAAAAATAGTTCACACAAAGATTGTTCTTTTTATGCCCAATTTATTAGTACATTCTTAAAGTGTCTTCGTAACTTGTAAATAAATAAATAAATAAATAAATAACTAAATAAGATAAAAAAACGTTTTTTAAAAAAGTCTGTTTGGGTGGAGATATTACTGTATAGGATATTATTAGCTCAAATAGGTGCTCTAATTGATGCCAAGTTTAATTATCAGCAACGACTTTTTTTTCCCACACAGCTTTATAAATTAAAGAAAAAAATAATCACCAGTATAAAAATTAAGATACCAGTATGCAATAATGCCTACACTATATACATTGTTTGAAATATGAAATTTTAATTGCCATATTCCTTATTTATTTATTCTGCATCTTTTTAATAAGAACCCATCAGTGGTTTATTAGAAAATCCGTATGAAGTGGTTATTGTGTGTTTTTCTATTTGCTTTGCACCGTTAGCATCCAATGTGCTAGATTACAAGTATTTAACTATTTTATATCACTATAGGTATAGATATCTTTTTACATTAACATTATCATATACATTTTTTTTTTTCTTGTTGGGGGATCCGGAAGTGGGAGGAGACAGAGCTGGAGCGCGAAAGTAGCGTCTAGGGTAACCGCTACCTCTGCAGCTCCACTACCCGCTTAACTTGATCTCCTTGGGGCTAGTACCAAGGCCTCGGAGCACACCGACGACTACAGAAGGAGCCGTCGGCCAAGTCCGGATCTGCAAGCAGAGCGTACTAGGCTCAGTCGCTGGAGCCACAGCCTGTTCGCACAAAACGAAAGCGCAAGGGAGCCATTAGGAAAGCTGCAGAGCTTTGAAGGGCAGCACCTAAATGCTTGGCACCGGGTGCTTGACAGCAGCAGCCGCGGAGTTGGGCTGAAAGAAAGCCAAAGAGGCGAGCTGGTGGCAAAAGAGGAAAAACCTCCCAGGACCCCCGGGCGACCGCGGGAGAGGAGTGGGTAATACCGCTACTCTTACGCGCTATACTCGGGGTTAGGAGGATCTGTCTAAGGATTGTCACGTTGCAGTAACCCAGCAAAACTAAGATCGGCTGACGCAGTAGCTAATAAAGAAAGAAAAGAAAGAAAAAAGAAAAGGAGAAAGGGAACTAAGAAGAATCCGGTGCCATTACACTTTCTGCTTGGCGCAGAGGAGGTAAAAAGTTTGCAAGAGAGCCAAAAAAAAAAAAAAGGTGTGGGGGCCGTCCAGAATCAAGCAAGCCCAAAGATAAGTATTAACATTTTGTGCTAAGGCTGGTTGAAGTAGATAAAGACTCTTATGTGACAAGCAGTGAATGTGCAGTCTTGATAAACAATTAAAGGCAAGCATCCCAGCAGCTGTTAATACTATATAGCTCCTAAGGAACATTTACTTGAAGGTTTTTTCAGCAAAAGTTTGTCTACATTGGGGGCTAAGGGCAAAAGTGCCACACTTTAGAGGTCTCTTTGTCTAAGATTTTCTTCGTGTCAAGTGTGTATAAACATTGTTATTAAAGAAAAGAAGAGACTTAAGCAAGGGTATGCTGGGACCCTAGATTGATTGCAAGACTATGATGCATAATTAAGTGCTTTTTTGAGAGTAATTAAGGACTGGCAATTTCACAGAAGATAGCATGGTGTATAAAGACTATTCACTAAGCAGAAAAAGCCGCGGGGCTTTTGTAACAATCATTGTGTTCATAAATGTATAAGTATATTTTGGTGTCTCTTGTTTTTCAGCTAGCCTGAAACCGAAACTTTTTTTTTTTTTGTGTGTGATCTTTGTTTTTCTGTTTTGGAAAAAATTATGATGTTATATTGGAGTTACACAATTTAATAAATAAGGATCAGGGTTGTCTCGATAACTTGCTAGGGGGATCAGCACAGGGCTATGCAATTGTGTTGATATTTTGTAGATAAAAATTCCTCCCGCAGGAAAAAGGTTTAAAGAAAAGAAAAGAGAAGGAGGAAGGGGGAAAGGGGAAAAAGAAAAAGAAAAAGGGCCTGAACGGGCATAAAGATCTGTACACACTGTAGGTGACTGTAAGTAGGGCAGTAGGGTGTATTTGACAACTTGCGAGTTAGGGGAGACACTATCGTTATTTAGGAATAGATTTATTTTGAAAGTAAATTTGGATATGTAATAAAGTAAGTAGCAGCAACTGTCAGGTGACCACTCTACAACTATCTGTCATATAAATTATTGAAATTTAATTAGGGAGGCAGTAGCGATGGTCTAGCCCTCAGAAGTCAGTCTAAGAATAAGAGAGGCAGCAGCCCGCATATCATAGGTTAATTTGTTTTTGACACAGGGTGTTTTTTTTTTTTTGTAATACATCACTTCCCACCTCTCTTAAGGGAATAGCTACACTATTTGAGATTATGTAAACACAATTAGTTTTCGCATGTAGTAAACTACACGTGGGGCGCTTCTTCTCACACTGATTTCACAGCCCTGCACATATAATAACACTTCTATTCAACTTATTCACTTTTCTTTCATATCTTTCTCCACACGTGGATTGCTGCCACCTTCTAATTGTATCGTTAGATGGATAGATTTGTGACTGGTTCAAAAAAAATTAACGACATAATGCCCCCTAAGCCAAATAAGGAGCGGAAACCTAGAAATAGTATTGGATTGACAGACATAGATCAAACTGAGAAAATACCTACCATGAGCCAGTATATTGACACGGAAAGCTTGGTCAAACAAATGTCTGATATATTCCTGCCTCAATTTGAAAACTTGAAAAGAGAAATCATGGTCATGTCTAATGAAATAAAGCAATTTTCACATAGGTTGACCGAGATGGAATCTAGAATTTCAGACATAGATGATCGGCAATTTAGTCAACAGACCTCCATAGACTGTCAAGGTAAACTGATACACACTCTCCAATCTCGAGTTGAGGATCTGGAAGACAGGGCCAGGAGAAACAATCTAAGATTCATAGGTTTCAATGATGTAGAAGGAGCTGTAGATATAATGGATCTAATATCAATGCAGCTACCTAGAGCTTTAGGATATCCAATAGATTCACTCCCTATTAAAATCGAGAGAGTTCATAGACTGGGCCCTGTAAGGTCAAAGGATGGCACTGTGAATGTTCACAGACCCATAATAGCAAAATTTCTTGATTTTCAAGATAAATAAAAAATTCTAATGCTTTATCGGAAACAATATCCGTTTGAATTTAATAACAAAAAAATCCTGATTTTCCAGGACTTTTCCGCAGAAACAACCACTAAAAGGAGAGAAATCTCCCCGCTATGTTCCCAATTGATTGATCTTGGCATCAAAACCAATTTGATTTATCCTGCTAAATTGAAAATTGTATTTAATAATGAGACATTATTTATTGATAATCCAGAAGAGGCTAAACAATTCATCAAAAAGGTCACTTCACAAAGGGAAAAAATATAATGGCTCTATCCTTATTATTGTTAGAATTGTGCTTCTGTCAGTGCTACACAAGGTGACTTTCCTATGACATATAATAATGAGACACTAGGCTGTAAGGAGAGGTCTATATTGTATAGGCTATCTCCTGTATTTGTCTTTGTGAGTTTTTTGTATGATCTGTTTTCTTTTTTTTTTTTTTTTTTTTTTTCTTTTTTTTTCTTTTTCTCTCTCTATGCCCCCACCCTCTCTCCCCTCCCTTCTTTATTCCCCCAACCTATTGCATGGTGGATAGGAGCATGTTCCCCTGGAGTGGTACAGGGTTATGGCAGGATTAGAGGGAATTAGATGGCTCAAGCGTTAAATATAAGTTCTTGGAATGTGGGTGGCATTTCCTCCCCAGCCAAAAGAAAGAAAATCATTCATCACTTAAAAAGCTTCCTCCCCGATATAGCTTTAATTCAAGAGACCCATCTTAACGAGAATGAAGCGGGGAAATTAAAGATGGGGTGGATTGGAGAGGTTATAGCTGTTCCAGCAATTGGTAGGAAAAGGGGGGTGGCCTGTCTTTTTAATAAAAATCTAGACTATAAAATTATATCAAAGTTCGTGGATAAAGAGGGGAGGTATTTAAAATTAAGAGTGAACGTACAGGGTCTTAATACAACAATTTGTTCGATATATGCGCCAAACGAATATTGTCCGATTTTTTGGGAAAACCTGTATGCTAAGCTTATAGAATATGTAGATACCCAGATTATATTAGGAGGCGATTTTAATAGAGTTTTTAACCCATTACTAGATAGGTTAAAGTACTCAAGATGTGTTAGGTACTCCAGGGAGGCAAAGAGTCTTGACAGTTTTATGAAGAGTCTAAAATTGAGGGATATATGGAGGACCCAGCATCCAGATGAGAGAACTTTCACCTGTGAATCTAAGACGTATAAAAGCTTCTCCAGGATAGACATGATTCTTGTAAGTGAATCACTTCTGGGTGCTGAGATCTCATCAGAAATCGCTAATATTATTGTCTCTGATCACGCTGTTACATCTGTCTCAATAGGTCAATTGAGTGCCCCTCCAGAGAATAAGGCAAGTTTTTTCTTCCCCTCTTTTCTCTTAGCTAATTTTAAATTCAGGAATTGGTTACTTTCTAAATGGAAAGAATTTGCATTTCATAATAGTAGTTATCTATCAAAGATTGAAATCTTTTGGGAAACAGCTAAGGCGTTTCTAAGAGGACAAATTAAGGCATATATGTGTGCAAGAAAAAAGAATATAAGGTTAAGAGAGGATCAGCTCTCAAATCAGTTAAAAAACAGATATACAAAATATCTAGAGAATTCATCAAGGGTAAATTGGCAAAAATATCAAGAGGCAAAGACAGAACGGGAAATCTTCCTAAATCAGCAGATCTTCCAGAGAGACATTAATAGTAGAGTTAAATTTAGTAAATTCACGCCAGAGACGGCTAAATTCTTAGCCAAAATAGTTAAAAGCAAAAGGAAAAATAACTATATCGGCGCTATTGAGTTGATTGGTAATAGGTACACTTCACCAAAAGACATTATAGCTAAATTCCACTCTTTTTATGAGACACTCTATACTAGGGGTGAATTAGACGCAGGAAAAATGACTACATTTTGGAATAAAATCGAGACACCGAAAATCAGTTCGGAACAGTTAGAGAACTTAAATAAGGAAATAACAGTACAAGAAATAATACAAGTCATAAAAACTACAGCCTGCGGTAAGGCGCCGGGCCCAGACTTGATCCCTATGGAATTCTATAAAATTCTACAAGAAGAGGTTAGCCAAGTATTAGTACGCCTTTATAACACCTACTTCTTTAAGAACCTGTCACCCTCAAATTATTTTACTGAGGCCAACATCACTCTAATCCATAAGAAAGATAAGGATAGAGAAGCTATAGATTCTTATCGACCTATTTCCCTGCTCAATGCAGATTATAAGATAATAGCCAGTGTCTTAGCAGACAGGTTAAAAAGAGTTCTTGGAGATCTAATCCATCCGGATCAGAGTGGGTTCATGGCAAAGAGAACGATACAGAAAAATATTAGGACTGCAATGTTTCTCATTGAATCGATGCTTCATAAGCAGAAAGATAAGAGGTTTAAACAGGTAGACTTTGCTCTTTTGACGGTCGATGCCGCCAAGGCATTCGATTCCATCTCGTGGAACCATCTATTTAACACTCTGGGGAAGTTTGGGATAGTGGGCAACCTTGCCAATTATATTAAATTAATATATCGAAATCCAGTTTCCTATATTAAGATGAATGGGCTAAGATCTCCTAGTCTTAACCTACAGAAAGGAACTAGACAGGGTTGCCCACTATCCCCACTCCTGTTTAATCTATCTCTAGAACCATTAGCAATATTATGCAGAGAAAAGTTAGAGGGAACCATGCTAGGTAATAAAAAGATCATTATGTCAATGTATGCAGATGATATTTTATTTTATATAAGTAACACAAAAAAAAATATACCCTGTTTACTAGAGATCATTAAGGATTTCAGCAGTTTTTCGGGTTATAAAATAAACGTAGATAAATCGGAAATTCTATGGGTCATCAAGAGAAAAAATAGTTTAGTACAGAACCCATTTAAACAGGTATCCTCCAATATACGGTATCTAGGAATAATTCTATCTAAAAATCCAGCAGACTGGTATAAATTGAACTATGACTCGCTCTGGCAGAAATGTTTTGAGTTGCTTAAAAATTGGACTAAACTATCCTTATCTCTGTCTGCTAAAGTGACAATTGTTAAAATGATGCTGTTCCCGAAAATTCTTTTCTTGATGCAAAATATCCCTGCCTTCATCCCAGCAAAAGATCTGCGGCGGTTCAATACACAATGTCTCCAATTCTTATGGAAGAAGGGGAAACCACGAATAGCTCTGAAAAATTTGTCTCATACGAGATTAGATGGAGGATTAGCTTTCCCAAATTTGAAATTTTATAATTGGGTAGGTCTAGCAAAAAACGCCCTAGACTGGTTAGCGGGTAACGAATATCTCACCAATTATAGAAATGAGGAGAGAGCAATCTCTCCACTATCCCTAACGGCGCTACTTCACTTTCCGGTGACAAAACAAATTGACAGAACAATACATAATGTCATAATGGCATGGAAGAAAATCTGTCAGACATTAGCTCCAGGTTCGAGAATGTCCAAATACCTGCCAATCCAGGGTAATCCCCATTTTATCAGTGGGATGGAAACGCAAGTCTTTAAGGAATGGAATGAGGAAGGATTAAATAGAGTTTACCAGTTAATAGACCAAGAATCTAAAACTGTCAAGACTTTTAACTCCCTAGTAATGGAATTCAATCTTAAAAGAACACACTTTTTTGCATATCTACAAGTGCGTCATTTTATTGACTCTAATAAATTGCTGGATCCAAGGGCTTCTATATCAGAATCGCTCGAATCGTGTATTAGGCTTTACCAAGCAGGGAAATATTCTATCGCCTTTCTATACCAAAAATTAAACTCTATAGTGGCTCAGGGGAAAATAGATGGTTTATATACTAAATGGAATAAGGATCTGGGAAATCTAACCTATGAAAGGTTCAAAGGAAGCTTTTCTCTTATATTGGAGTATACACGAGTAATATCGTTTAGAGAATCACATATAAAATTATTAAATAGAGCTTATCTTACCCCTTGGTGGATCTCTAGATGGAAAAGGCAAGAAACTGGTAGGTGTTTAAGATGTGACGCTGAGAAGGCAGACTTAGTACATGTCTTCTATAAATGTCCCAAGATAAAACAATATTGGTGTAAAGTTGAATTTTGGATTAATAGGTTTTTAACATCCAGCATCAAGTTCAAGATAAATGACATCTTTTTCCTAGTGTCTGATAAAGATAGGACTAGCAAACACCTAATAAATACTGCTATTTTAGTTGCCATACAGTTGATTTTAAGTAACTGGAAAGGGAAAAACGCGCCAAGCTTCACCACCTTTACAGGAAATATGGTTATGCAATTAATAGTAGATAGTAAAGATCCTACAATATTAAAGGATAATCAAATTAGATTATTTCTGGCAAAATGGGAGATGATGATAGCAGATTTGTCTGAAGACATTAAAAAACAGGTCTTACTCCACCTACATGATTCGACATTTTTCCAGCAGCTACTTCTAACGGATAGGTATAGGCATTTGAGTAACATGATTAATAGCGGAAATTTTGAATGAGGATTGAGGGGGGACGGGGAGAGTGGCATAGAATCTGTTTTTTTTTTTTTTTTGTTTTTTTGTTTTGTTTTTTTTCTTTTCTTCTTTTCTTTTTTTTCTCTGTTTCTTTTCCTTCTTCTTTTGTCTTGTCGTGTCTTGTCTTGTAGTAAAACAATTGTATAAAATACCTCCATTGAATGCAGGTTGGATTTGTATTTCAACAAAGGATATGTTTCACGTATCACTGTATTGTTTATTATAGGTAGAGATTTGTTTTTTATCTTTTGATATCAAGCCCTGCGTGGCGTATCATGCTGTTTTTTCTGCATTCAATGTTGGATAATAAAAACAAATTAAAAAAAAAAAAAACATTATCATATATATATATATAGAAATATATATTTAATTATAACAACTAAGGGCATATATTACAAGTGAATCACTATTTTAACGTGTACCTGTAAAGGGGCAAATTTGCCCACTTACAGGCGCACGTTAAATAACCAGCCATTACAAGTGGCTATTGTCACAATTGAGATATTCTAAGTCCTTTGGTTAGCGAGCATCAGGTTTTGCTTGCATGCAAACTTTTTACTTTCAACTTGTAATACACACGCAGAAAAATGTACTTCTAGTGAAGTTTTCGCACAAGCGAAAACGCTTAATAGTATGCCACTTGTAATCTAGCCCAATGTGTTTTAAAAATGCCAATGCCACATAATGATACTTAAAGGGACATTAAACCCAAACATTTTCTTTCATGATTCAGATAGAGAATACAATTTTAAACAACATTCAAATTAACTTCTAATATCTCATTTGCTTCATTCTTTAGATATCCTTTGTTGAATAAATAGAAATGCACTATGGTGAGCCAATCCACACAAGGCACCTACATGCAGCGACCAATCAGTAGCTACTGCGCCTATCTAGATATGCTTTTCAGCAAAGAATATCAAGAGAATGAAGCAAGTTAGATAATAGAAGTAAATTAGAAAGTTGTTTAAAATTGTATTCTCTTTCTAAACCATGAAATAATTTTTTGGGGTTTAATGTCCCTTAATGGGTTAATTGCACATCTGTCGATAGCAAGATGGATATTATTATTATGAGTAACTTATGGAGAATAAGAGAGGCATAGCTGTTGCAGGTGCTATGCCAGTGCAACACCGGAGACCAACCCAGCACATGTGTGCAAGATAAGTGGCATTTTGCAGCTCTTTGCGAGAATCAGAAATCCCATGCGTATCATGAGTTTTAAGTAAATACGTTCGCTTGAGAGCAATCAAATTTATTGCACATTGGGTTAGCGTAATTTCAGAGTTCTGGTTTACTGATATGCGAGACAAAAAAGTTTCATGAAACACATTAAAAATACATTTAAATGTACAGTTACACTCATAATAACACTGTCTGATAACTATTATTTTAAAAAAAATATTCCAGAAAAAAGTTATAAGGGCTCAAAAATATGAGGTCTCAGGTGCAAAGGGGTGCAAAGGGCTTTAACATAAAGATACATACACGTCTTATGTATATATATATATATATATATATATATATATATATATACAGGGAGTGCAGAATTATTAGGCAAATGAGTATTTTGACCACATCATCCTCTTTATGCATGTTGTCTTACTCCAAGCTGTATAGGCTCGAAAGCCTACTACCAATTAAGCATATTAGGTGATGTGCATCTCTGTAATGAGAAGGGGTGTGGTCTAATGACATCAACACCCTATATCAGGTGTGCATAATTATTAGGCAACTTCCTTTCCTTTGGCAAAATGGGTCAAAAGAAGGACTTGACAGGCTCAGAAAAGTAAAAAATAGTGAGATATCTTGCAGAGGGATGCAGCACTCTTAAAATTGCAAAGCTTCTGAAGCGTGATCATCGAACAATCAAGCGTTTCATTCAAAATAGTCAGCAGGGTCGCAAGAAGCGTGTGGAAAAACCAAGGTGCAAAATAACTGCCCATGAACTGAGAAAAGTCAAGTGTGCAGCTGCCAAGATGCCACTTGCCACCAGTTTTGCAACATCACTGGAGTGCCCAAAAGCACAAGGTGTGCAATACTCAGAGACATGGCCAAGGTAAGAAAGGCTGAAAGACGACCACCACTGAACAAGACACACAAGCTGAAACGTCAAGACTGGGCCAAGAAATATCTCAAGACTGATTTTTCTAAGGTTTTATGGACTGATGAAATGAGAGTGAGTCTTGATGGGCCAGATGGATGGGCCCGTGGCTGGATTGGTAAAGGGCAGAGAGCTCCAGTCTGACTCAGACGCCAGCAAGGTGGAGGTGGAGTACTGGTTTGGGCTGGTATCATTAAAGATGAGCTTGTGGGGTCTTTTCGGGTTGAGGATGGAGTCAAGCTCAACTCCCAGTCCTAATGCCAGTTTCTGGAAGACACCTTCTTCAAGCAGTGGTACAGGAAGAAGTCTGCATCCTTAAAGAAAAACATGATTTTCATGCAGGACAATGCTCCATCACACACGTCCAAGTACTCCACAGCGTGGCTGGCAAGAAAGGGTATAAAAGAAGAAAATCTAATGACATGGCCTCCTTGTTCACCTGATCTGAACCCCATTGAGAACCTGTGGTCCATCATCAAATGTGAGATTTACAAGGATGGAAAACAGTACACCTCTCTGAACAGTGTCTGGGAGGCTGTGGTTGCTGCTGCACGCAATGTTGATGGTGAACAGATCAAAACACTGACAGAATCCATGGATGGCAGGCTTTTGAGTGTCCTTGCAAAGAAAGGTGGCTATATTGGTCACTGATTTGTTTTTGTTTTGTTTTTGAATGTCAGAAATGTTTATTTGTGAATGTTGAGATGTTATATTGGTTTCACTGGTAAAAATAAATAATTGAAATGGGTATATATTTGTTTTTTTGTTAAGTTGCCTAATAATTATGCACAGTAATAGTCACCTGCACACACAGATAACCCTCTAAAATAGCTATAACTAAAAACAAACTAAAAACTACTTCCAAAACTATTCAGCTTTGATATTAATGAGTTTTTTGGGTTCATTGAGAACATGGTTGTTGTTCAATAATAAAATTAATCCTCAAAAATACAACTTGCCTAATAATTCTGCACTCCCTGTATATATATATATATATATATATATATATATATATATATACATACATATAGTATCCCACAAAAGTAAGTACATCCCTCACATTTTTAAAATATATTATTATATCTTTTCATGTGACAACACTGAAGAAATTACACTTTGCTACAATGTAAATTAGTGAGTGTACAGCCTGTATAACAGTGTAAATTTGTTGTCCCCTCAAGTTAACTCAACACACAGCCATTAATGCCTTAACCGTTGGCAACAAAAGTGAGTACACCCCTAAGTGGAAATGTCCAAATTGGGCCCAATTAGCCATTTTCCCTCCCCGGTGTCATGTGACTCATTAGTGTTACAAGGTCTCAGGTGTGAATGGGGAGCAGGTGTGTTAAATTTGGCAAATATACACTGTTATACAGGCTGTAGACTCTCTACTTTACATTGTAGCAAAGTGTCATTTCTTTAGTGTTGTCACATTATATAAGATATAATAAATTATTTCCAAAAATGTGAGGAGTGTACTCACTTTTGTGGGATACTGTATATATATATGTGTGTGTGTGTGCACATCCAATACCTGTATATTTATTCCTATAGATAAATAGGCATAGATATGTATTTTTTCATAAACAGTATCAGATATATCTAGATATATATACAGGTGGCCCTCATTTTACAACGGTTCAATTTACACTGTTTCAGAATAACAACCATGTGACTGCTATTGAAAGCATTGAGAAGCCGTGCATTTAATAAAATAGCCAGTAGGGGGAACTGTCCGCTTGTGTTGCAGCAAAGCCAAGCAAGCTGAAATTAATCAGTTTAACCAGACCTGAGCTATCGAGCAGATTTCAAAGGAACAAGGTCTTCCTGTCTATAACTCAGTCCAGATTGGAATGCATAGAAAGAACTGTTTGCAGAAAAATGCAAGTGAAGTCTGTGTTGTGTGATTATTTTATTAGGTTTATAATGCTGTTTAGAATTTAAAGTCTTCATTTCAAAGCTTTAAAAATAATGTATTAGGTGTTACTTATGACAATTTTGAGAGGGGCCTGGAACCTATCTCCCTCACTTCCCATTGAATTACATAATAAACTGGGTTTCAATTTACAACAATTTCGATTTACAACCATTACTTCTGGAACCTAACCCCGGCGTAAACTGAGGGCTACCTGTATTTAATAATAAAAAGTAAATTATTTTCTATATAAGGAACATAGGCATGTATAATATGTGTTTTGCACATCGGGTTTCACAATTTAAATTTAAACGCGCTCGGATTAGGGCACATGAAAATTTAGTTATCTCAAAATGCTTTATTTAAATAGTACATATAAAATCCTATACTATAAAAGGCCAAGTGTGTTTGTCCGAAGCTGTCATGCGCAGTAGAGACAGCACGCGGACAAACACACTGGCCTAAGTCCCTACCTGTTCTGCCGACTGCGCCGAGCAAAAGTGGGCGTGGTCGATCGTGAAGGGGGCGGGGCCTAACGCGAAGGCCCGCGAAGGGGGCGGAGCCTAGCGTGAAGGCCCGTGAAGAGAGCTCAAACAGCTCAAGAGAGGGTGGAGGGATGTGGGGAGATGTGGGAGATGTGGAGTGAGGGGGGAGATGTGGAGTGAGGGGGGAGATGTGGGGGAGATGTGGAGAGAGGGGGGAGATGTGGGGAGAGGGGGGAGATGTGGAGTGAGGGAGGGGGAGATGTGGAGAGAGGGGGGAGATGTGGAGTGAGGGGGGAGATGTGGGGAGGGGGGGGAGATGTGGGGAGAGGGGGGAGATGTGGAGAGAGGGGGGGAGATGTGGGGAGAGAGAGAGGGGGGAGAGAGAGGGGAAAGAGAGAGGGGGGAGAGGGAGAGAGAGAGAGAGGAGAGAGAGAATGAGAAAGAGAGGGGGAGAGAGAGAGATGGGGGAGAGAGGGAGAGAGAGAGAGGGGAGAGAGAGAGGAGAGACACAGAGAGAGGGGAGAGAGAGAGAGGGGGGAGAGAGAGAGAGGGGAGAGAGAGAGAGGGGGGGGAGAGAGAGAGGAGAGACAGAGGAGGGAGAGAGAGAGGGGGGAGAAAGAGAGAGAGAAGAGAGAGAGAGAGGGGGGAGAGAGAGGGGGGGAGAGAGAGAGAGAGAGAGAGGGGGGAGAGAGAGAGGGGGGAGAGAGAGAGAGAGGGGAGAGAGAGAGGGGGGAGAGAGAGGGGGAGAGAGAGAGGGAGAGAGGGGAGGGAGAGAGGGGGAGAGAGAGAGAGGGGAGAGAGAGAGAGAGAGAGAGAGAGAGAGAGAGAGGTGAGAGAGAGAGGGGAGAGAGAGAGAGGGGGGAGAGAGAGAGAGGGGGGAGAGAGAGAGAGAGGAGAGAGAGGGGGAGAGAGAGAGAGATAGAGGGGAGAGAGAAAGAGAGAGGCGAGAGAGAGAGAGGGGGGAGAGAGAGAGATAGAGGGGAGATAGAGAGAGGGGAGAGAGAGAGAGAGAGAGAGAGGGGTGAGATAGAGAGAGGCGAGAGAGAGAGAGGGGAGAGAGAGAGAAAGGGGGGAGAGAGAGAAAGAGAGAGAGGGGGGAGAGAGAGAGGGGAGCGAGAGAGAGAGAGAGAGGGGGAGATGGAGAGAGAGAGGGGGAGAGAGCGCAAAAGAGAGGGGGGAGAGAGAGAAAGCAAAAGAGAGTGGGAGGGAGAGAACGCCAGGGGTGGGACCACTGTACTGCAAAAAATGGCCCGTGTGAACGGGCTTTAGGACTAGTATTTTTATAAATTAATAAAAATGATTAACTACACTGTAAATTATTCTAAATAATCCATAGAATATATTTATATTTTTTACTGTATGTTTAATAATTTTTACTTTAAAATTATTTTATAAGTACTATTTCAATAACTCACCTTGTTTTCATGTGCGTTAACCCGACCACATTAAAATCTAAATTGCGAAAACTGATGCGCGTTGTGCAGTGAAGCTCATTGGAATGTTAAATATGTACCGTAAATATACAGTAAAACACAAATACTTAAATACTTATATATATATATATATATATATATAGTAGATAAATGATTCAAAGCACTCTCTGGACTTCTGACAACAAAGACAAAATTTATTGTGATAGTGACGTTTCGGGACCAGACCTGTCCCTTCTTCTGACAGTCAAACACTGCAAAACTCAAACTTAAATAGACCATACAGACCCTCCCCTATAATGCTACCAATCACAGGTAAGCGTGTGCAAAAGTAAAGACCACACCAACAATAAGGTGTGGACAAGTGATGGTGTATCATGTGTAATTATGAAAGTGTATACCATAGAAACAACTAAAAGATCATTATAAGTATAATCCTCGTGTATCCTCATAACCATTGATCATAATAATCAAATTAGTACAAATTAAGTGCAAATTTGCATACTACATATTAAAGATTCACCCCTTCAAAGTGCTCAAAATGGATTCAACCACTATTCAGTGGAACCACCCCTCTTCATTGATAGGTGAAAATCTACAATCACCATTCAACTATATACTACGTTTATATGTATCATCAAAACAAAAGACCAAGCTATTGTTTTGCTGTACCTTCACAGCACCTAAATGTGAGGAGTCACTAAACACCAAACACAAAACGATTTCTATAAAAGCACTATATACCTGCTTACGATCACATCGTAATCCAATGCTGCTGCTGTCATAACACTCCTTGACACACCTCCTCCTCTCATAGGTGTAAATCTACAACCACCATTCACCTGTATACTACTTTTATTTAGATCATCAAAACAAAAAGCCAAGCTATTTTTTATTGCTGTACCTTAACAGCACCTAAATGTGAGGTATCACTAAACAGAAAACACAAGACGATTTCTATAAAAGCACTTTATACCTGCTTGCGATCATATCGTAACCAAATGCTGCTGTCATAACACTACTAGACACACCTCCTACTCTCATAGGTCAGGAATACACACCCCTCTCTACCTCATTACATGATGGAAAACAGACTAAAGCTGATAGTTCCTTATTTGTTCAAATAGCCAGAACACAAGGAGCGCACCGATT
Organism: Bombina bombina; assembly: GCF_027579735.1. NCBI lineage: Eukaryota > Metazoa > Chordata > Amphibia > Anura > Bombinatoridae > Bombina > Bombina bombina. The sequence goes on from NC_069499.1 coordinate 959,031,621, forward strand.
ACAAGTCGCCTCTTTCCCACATAATACAAGTGTGCCCTGTGTAATCTGATCGCAACTTGGGTCAGTCGTCCACGAGCACATCCCTCCAGATCGCATAGGTCAAATGTTATCATCTGAGCTAGAGATCAAGTGCACTCTAGTAGCGCATATCCCATAGAATATTCATTACAATACAGGCCGTACGGTCAGATCGCAGCCAAAGGCAACTGTCATCCTGACAATTGCGGCCACACCCCTCACGTTCTCATAGGTCAATAGCCATCATCGCAGGCCTCACTGTCGTCAAACCAAAACTAACAAACCCTCAACAGATCAAATCCCTAGGTTATTACTCAAAACCACACATTAAGTGCTTGTATAACATATATGTAATCATAATATGAGCTGTCATCACCAACCCATATTTTACATATTAGCTACAACTACAGAGATCTGAGGTACAAAGTGACATAATTTCCTTATTAACTACAACCAAACACACACACTTGTGTATGTATATTCTAAAATACCCAAACCTTTATAGTCTAAAAAGAATCTCGTCATTAAAACAGTGATAAGTAATATCAAACAGATATTAAAGCGCCACCAAAAATTATATATAAAGTAAGAGATATAAGCACCTAAAAATTACCTAAAAATTACCCGCACCTAGCAATTAAGCGGAATATGAGACCACAGGCAAGCCACTATATAGCACATGGAAATCCATTATCAAATGGATGTTCCAGGCCAAGAGACGACTAAAAAACATATGTGATCATCAAGCCTAAGAGAAGCCATTAATGTGAAGGATCAAGCCATCAATACATAAGTAGACCAATACATAAATAAACACAATTGAGCACTTAAAGAGAGTGAATCTAATATATCAACTGATCAGGCTCTGCACAATATAAAAGTGTGAACAAAAGTGGTGTAGTGAAAATATTCAGTGTTACATAGTGAAATGAAAGATAGGAAAAACAAATATTACACATACAAAATTAAAATTAAAAATTAAAATGAAAGCACAGTTGTCTACTGTAAACTGCCTAAACAATGGGATAAACCATGCATGCATGGCCCCAATTGCTGTTAATAGACTAAATATAATTAAATCAGAGGCAACAAATGACTAGGACATTATTTTCACTCCTCAACATATATACAATGGATCAGGACTCTCATTTGGTGATTGGATCCATTAGCCCAAGAATGCTTGCCAACCAGATTGTATATTGAGGCCTCTGGGCACCAATGTTCCCAATTCATGAATCCAACGAGCCTCCTTTTGGAGCAGAATCTTCGCTCTATTACCTCCCCGTCTTAGTGGTGGCACATGATCGATCAGGCGGAACCTGAGATCAGTGACTGAGTGGTTACGGAGTAGTGTTATGACAGCAGCATTTGGTTACGATATGATCGCAAGCAGGTATAAAGTGCTTTTATAGAAATCGTCTTGTGTTTTCTGTTTAGTGATACCTCACATTTAGGTGCTGTTAAGGTACAGCAATAAAAAATAGCTTGGCTTTTTGTTTTGATGATCTAAATAAAAGTAGTATACAGGTGAATGGTGGTTGTAGATTTACACCTATGAGAGGAGGAGGTGTGTCAAGGAGTGTTATGACAGCAGCAGCATTGGATTACGATGTGATCGTAAGCAGGTATATAGTGCTTTTATAGAAATCGTTTTGTGTTTGGTGTTTAGTGACTCCTCACATTTAGGTGCTGTGAAGGTACAGCAAAACAATAGCTTGGTCTTTTGTTTTGATGATACATATAAACGTAGTATATAGTTGAATGGTGATTGTAGATTTTCACCTATCAATGAAGAGGGGTGGTTCCACTGAATAGTGGTTGAATCCATTTTGAGCACTTTGAAGGGGTGAATCTTTAATATGTAGTATGCAAATTTGCACTTAATTTGTACTAATTTGATTATTATGATCAATGGTTATGAGGATACACGAGGATTATACTTATAATGATCTTTTAGTTGTTTCTATGGTATACACTTTCATAATTACACATGATACACCATCACTTGTCCACACCTTATTGTTGGTGTGGTCTTTACTTTTGCACACGCTTACCTGTGATTGGTAGCATTATAGGGGAGGGTCTGTATGGTCTATTTAAGTTTGAGTTTTGCAGTGTTTGACTGTCAGAAGAAGGGACAGGTCTGGTCCCGAAACGTCACTATCACAATAAATTTTGTCTTTGTTGTCAGAAGTCCAGAGAGTGCTTTGAATCATTTATCTACTACATACTCCTGAGAGCACCCTGGCAGTTGTGGAGATTTGGTGAGAGTGCAGATACTGAATTTTGCTATATATATATATATATATATATATATATAAAGAACAAAAGAAGCAAGGAATTGGGAATCTGAATCAACAAGTAGTTTATTCAAGCTTGTAAGTATTGCACACACACAGTGGAAGGGCAGCTGTGGAAGATCTGACGCGTTTTATACAATGGAGCCCTTTGCAATCAAATACTTGAAAACATGAAAGAGCATTTTTAAGGGGCCGATTTTGTATGCATCTGTTTATGCGCGAGCCTTCAGGATATGATCGGGTTGATTGACACACCTTGCTAATGGCCGTGCATGTGCAGTGGGCAGCATAGCACAAGCATTTCACTAGTAATGCTTGTGCAATGATAAATGCGTATGCTGTCTGCATTTATCGATGTGCGGCTGACATGATCATGTCCGCCCGCACTATGATAAATCAGCCCCTTAATATTTAATAATGTGTTTTATTGTGCGTGAAGAGTAAATATTTTACATTCCATTGTTCTTTACATAATAGAAAATGTTCTATGTATTTTTAAATAGATATTTTTTCCATATATCTGTTTATATCTATAACTATATATAATCGCATATATATTAGGCTGCTTTTGTGCTCAACAAACACCAAATGAAAATATTGAACATTAAAAACATGGCTTGTTTTTACAATATAACCTGCCTATTTCTCTGTCTAATGCATGGGGGCCTATTTATCAGATGTCTGTCGGACCTGATCCAACACTGCGGATCAGGTCCAACAGACATCGCTGAATGCGGAAATCAATACTCTTGTGAGCTGCTGGTGCAACGCCACCCCCTGCAGACACGCGGCCAATCGGCCACCAACAGGGGGTGTCAATCAACCCGATCGTACTCAATCACTTTGATTTCCGGCGACTCCTGTCCGCCTCATCAGAGCAGATGGACAGGGTTATGGAGCAGCGCTCTGTAGACCGCTGCTCCATAACTTGTGTTTCTGGCGAGTCTGAAGACTCGCCAGAAACATGCGCCCACAAGCTCCTTACGGAGCTTGATAAATAGGCCCCTTGTGGTCCAGCTACTGAAAAGTATTAAAAGAGATAGCATATTCACAGGTTAAATTGAGTCTGTAATTTCAGCCCTGAAACATTTCAAAATAGTAGAGCTGTTCTATACCAATGCTGTAAGAACTGCCTTTTAAATATACTAAACAAACCCTTTGCTTGATTACCCCTAGGTATAAGTTACCACTGTATCCTCTTCAGTACAAAAAAAGTGTCATCTGCTTTACTTCCCTGTACAGATAATGTCTAAGGGGCATTCTCCTACTGCAAGTTTTTCTTTCTTTTTTTATAAAGTGGAGGAATGGTGTCCTTCTGTAACTCTCAAAAATGTTTGTACTTAAACTCTCCAAGTTTGCATCTGGTTTTCATGCCTTACATAATAATAATAACTAGTATTTATATAGCGCCTTTCTCCCAGTGGGACTCAAAGCGCTTTCTCTCGGAATTAACCAAATCGGCAGCTGAATATTAATAGTTGTTATTATTACCCAATTTAATGGTAGTCATTTTATCGACCTCGGAAGGATGAAGGGCTGAGTTGGCCCTGCCGGGATTTGAACCTGTGACCTTGGACCTTTCAAACAGGCTTTATTGTAGTCAGGGTATTTACCAACTGAGCTACCTCACCAGCCTGTACATTAACATATTCAATTGCATTTTAATACCAGAAAGGTTTGAATTATTTGAAAACAGAGGAAAAACAAAAATAAAATAGTTCAGCAATTGACTTTGAGCCCACAAAATTGTCAGACCCAAATGGATGATCTTTAATGCCATTTTACAACACTGCAGGCCTAAGAAAAAAAATATGTGGGCTATCCTGGTTAAAATATACATTTGAACTCATACATATTTTGTTAGATGATGCCAAATATCCAGTACTTTTGTAAATACATCTGATACTGCTTCTTTAATATGAATGCCCTAAAATTAAAAATATGCATTTCCTTGCCCTTTAAAGCAAACGTGAACATTTCTTATGTATGCAATTCATTTTGAGCTAATTCTAAAAATTAAGTGATTTTAACTACAGCTAAATCTATGCACAATATGCACACTATAATGTTTTAAAATGCTATTCTTTTGCAGCTTTAACCCATTAATATCCATATTATTTAAAAGAAAGTTGTGCATCAGCTCTTGAACAGTACATAAATGTGGCACAATATACCAATAGTAATGACGACTGGGTAAAAATACATCTATTTGTCACACAGATGTGACAGCACTTGCACAAAGTGATCATATGCTCATATGCAGGAACATCAGGGGGGCTGAAAATTATAAAAAAAATGTCCAACCTTGTGAGGTCCTTCCTGCCCAGAAGAGGTCTGAGATAAAGCAAATGAGTGGAAATGCAGGAGATTTGTAAATCCCATGCATTATTAGACAAGATTAGGGTTCTGTAGAGAGAGGGATTTATGATTCTGTTTGATACTGAAGCAAAAATAAATGATAAAATATACAAAATAGACAATGATCAGCACACTGCTGGCCGATCTCCAGCCTTCATTCAAACCAGATGTGGATAGACAAATGGAGACTGCAGAATGTTACTTAGAAGATTAATGCCTGAAGGATCAGATAATTGTTCATCCAGTGTGTTGGAATTTGTTGGAATGATATACAGCATGGCAGGATCTATGCATAGCGCACCTCATTATAATTATCTGCTCACTGTTAGGGAAAATAAAAAGACAAGGACATCACCTTTAGTTGTTGACAACATTCACAGATTTTTTTTAAACCAAAAATGCAATTATATATATATATATATATATATATATATATATATATATATATATATATATATATGTATAAACAAATACCAGGATCTAATTATACAAGGGGGGGGGGGGGGGGCTTCATTATGATATTTGGACTGCATGGTGCCCTAGTTAATTTAAACTAGTAAAAATAATTAGTGTGTATAAATGTAAACAAAACAGATCATTTACAATTTAAAAAATAAATAAATTAGCCACTAGAAAGTTTTTTCAGCTCCCTATGATTTAATAAAGACTAATGTATCTATTAAAGGGATACTAAACCCATATTTTTTTCTTTCGTGATTCAGATAGACATGTAATTTTAAGCAACTTTCTAATTTATTTCTATTTTACAATTGTCTTTGTTATCTTGGTATCTTTACTTGAAAAGCAGTATTTTAAGTTTAGAAGCCGCCCATTTTTAGCTCAGGACCTGGGTAGCACTTGCTGATGGGTGGCTAAATGTAGCTACCAATCAGGAAGCGCTACCCAGGTGCTGAACCAAAAATGGGCTGTCTTCTAAGCTTATGTTCCTCCTTTTTCAAATAAAGATAGCAAGAAGGAAGACAAATTGATAATAGAAGTAAATTAGAAAGTTGCTAAAAATTGCATGCTCTATCTGAGTCATGAAATGATACAATTGTGTTTAGTATCCCTTTAAGCCTATCTTTCTGTTGCTAATAATTTGACTTCCCAAGTCAACTTTTGGCATTTGAAAATGTTGAAAATAATTTGCACCTCCAGAAGGATTACTCTGAATTTGCACTTCTGCAAACTTTACTGCTTCCACCCTTTATCTTATATTTCTTGGCAAAACAAAGGAAAATTGGAGTAACTTCAACATGCTCCACTATTACTTAAATAAAACCTACAAAAAAATAAATCCTATTTTTAAAAACGAACATTGTAAATGCAAAAAAAATAATCTTTGTTTATTCTGTGCCTAACTATCACATTTATAGTAGTAATCAGGTATCTTATTGACCACTGGAAGTTCTGTTCATTTGAAAACATTACAATAAGATGCTGTTGTTATTCTACATCACCAACAGAGGGACTAATGCTTCTACAGATAAAATAAATTACTTGTTTGAAAGCCAATTTCTTTTGAATGAGAGAGAAAATGCATTAAATTTGATACATCCAAAGACACTGTATAAGAGAGGAGTCTCTGCTTACTCTCCTGCAAAACTATTTGATATAAATGACCTGGGTTAGATCAACAATGGACCCAAACATTAAGGTGGTCATATATGTAAGTAAAATAATGAGAAATGATAAAATTCAGCATTGTCATACATAAAGGCTTTTTGTTCCAGCACCAAATCTCATCAGGTGGTTATTTAGGGTCTGATTATCTAAAGCTCTATGGTTTTGCAAGATTATCTGAGAGGTCTTATTAGTACTGTGAGGTCCTCAAATAATTCTAGAATTTTAGCTTGAAAATGATTTATCTATTAATGTTGGGTTCTAGCTGTGAGCGACAAACCCAGGCTTTACAATATAATGCTCAACTAAAGCCCCCAAACATTTTTTTGTGATTTGATCATCAGTAGTGATGTCACGAACCTAAAAATTTTGGTTCGCGAATAGCAGACTCAAACTTCCACAACTGTTTGCGAACCGGCAAACCGGTTGACTTCAATAGGCAGGCGAACTTTAAAACCAACAGGGACTCTTTCTGGCCACAATAGTGATGGAAAAGTTGTTTCAATGGGACTAACACCTGGACTGTGGCATGCCGGAGGGGGATCCATGGCAAAACTCCCATGAAAAATTACAAAGTTGATGCAGAGTCTGGTTTTAAGCCATAAAGGGCATAAATCACGTAACATTCCTAAATTGTTTGGAATAACGTGCTTTAAAACATCAGGTATGATGTTGTATCGATCATGTAGTGTAAGGGTTACGCCCGCTTCACAGTGACAGACCAAACTCCCCGTTTAAAGGTACAGTCTACACCAGAATTTTTATTGTTTTAAAAGATAGATAATCCCTTTATTACCCATTTCCCAGTTTTGCATAACTAACACATTTATAATAATATACTTTTAACCTCTGTGATTATCTTGTATCTAAGCCTCTGCAAACTGCCCATTTTTTCAGTTCTTTTTTCAGCACTAGTTGGCAAGTGGGCCTGGCACACACACTGGCAGGCAGGCAACTGCAATTAGATTACACTAGCAGACTGATGTTTCACAGTCAAAATTACACAGGCAAAAAAAAAAAAAGATGTTCTAGCCCTAAAAAGGGCTTTTTGGGGTGCTGTCCTTACAGCAGAGATCAGATGAGTCCTTCAGGACTGTAGTGGACACTGAATACACTAGCCTAGCTATGAATTTCTCTATAAAATCAGCAGCACCTACACTATCCCTCCTCTCACTAAGAATGCAGGATCAGAATGAATCTAAAAGTGTCTGCTGCTGATTGGCTGAAATGTGTCTGCAGACTGTAAGATACAGGGTTAAAGTTTACTCAATGATGACGAATAGGAAGCGGTTCGAACATCGCATATGTTCGCCCGGGAAGCTATGTTCGCCGGGAACTATTCGCCGGCGAACTATTTGCAACATCACTAATCATCAGCCCCCAGTGGGAATAATTCCCGAGAATAGAAGTCCAGAAGAATGTGAGGCGAAGCCATGAAGGGAAAATGAACTTTATCTGATAAATAAAAACTAATACTATGTATAAATTATAAACTGTAAATCCCCACCAGTCATAAAAAATGTTTTGGATTCCTATGTTAAATAAATATGCAGCAGAGCTTATTCTCATGTTGGCAAATATTCTCCATAAAATATGAAGTGTTAAGGAGTTTCTTCAGAGTTCTGCCCCTATACCATTTTATCTAATGCTCTTATAAAATATTTGTTTGCCTTTTTTTTCTAATTACACAAGGCAGATGTTTTTATTAGTACTATGGATAGACAGCAACATTTACCAATGTGAGAAAATGACTGTAAGTAAATTCATCTGAATTCAAGCACTAAAAGTTATCTGAAGAAAAAAAAAACAGGAATGTTAGACTATGACTGATGATAATGATTTATTATTATTATTATTACTAATTTCAAATCATAATAATGTAAAACAAATAATATCATAATAACTGTTGCATCTCTAAACACCTCAGCCATTCACAGAACAATCAATCACCTAGATTTAGAGTTTGGCGTTAGCCGTCAAAAGCAGCGTTAAGGGGTCCTAACGCTGCTTTTTACCGCCCGCTGGTATTTAGAGTCAGGCAGGAAAGGGTCTAACGCTCATTTCCTCACCTCGACTCCAGGCTACTGCAGATCCCCTTACGCCAATTGCGTACCCTATCTTTTCAATGGGATCTGCCTAACGCCGGTATTTGGAGTCTTGGAAGAAGTGAGCGGTAGACCCTCTACCGACAAGACTCCTACCGACAAAAAAAGTCAGTAGTTAAGAGCTTTATGTGCTAACGTGGGAATATAAAGCTCTTAACTACTGTGCTACAAAGTACACTAACACCCATAAACTACCTATGTACCCCTAAACCGAGCCCCGGACACCGCCGCCACATACATTATACCTATAAACCCTTAATCTGCTTCCCCTAACATCGCTGACCCCTATATTATATTTATTAACCCCTAATCTGCCCCCCCAACGTCGCCGCTACCCAACTACACTTATTAACCCCTAATCTGCCGACCGGACCTCGCCGCCACTATAATAAATGTATTAACCCCTAAACCGCCGCACTCACGCCTCGCGAACACTAGAATAAATAGTATTAACCCCTAATCTGCCCTCCCTAACATCGCCGCCACCTACCTACAATTATTAACCCCTAATCTCCCGCCCACACCGTCGCCGCTACTATAATAAAGTTATTAACCCCTAAACCTAACTCTAACCCTAACCCTAACACCCCCTCTAACATAAATATAATTTAAATGAAACTAAATAATATTCCTAAAATTAACTAAATTAATCCTATTTAAAACTAAATAGTTACCTATAAAATAAACCCTAATATAGCTACAATATAACTAATAATTACATTGTAGCTATTTTAGGATTTATATTTATTTTACAGGCAACTTTGTATTTATTTTAACGAGGTACAATAGCTATTAAATAGTTAATAACTATTTAATAGCTACCTAGTTAAAATAAGTACAAAATTACCTGTAAAATAAATCCTAACCTAAGTTACAATTAAACCTAACACTACACTATCATTAAACTAATTAAATAAATTACCTACAATTAGCTAAACTAAAATACAATAAAATAAACTATTCTATAACACAAAAAAAACAAACACTAAATTACAAAAAATAAAAAAGACTTACAAGAAGTTTAAACTAATTACACCTAATCTAAGCCCCCTAATAAAATAAAAAGCCCCCCAAATTAAAAAAAATCCCTACCCTATTCTAAACTACCAAAGTAATCAGCTCTTTTACCAGCCCTTAAAAGGGCTTTTTGCGGGGCATTGCCCCAAAGTAATCAGCTCTTTTACCTGAAAATAAAAATACAATACCCCCCCAACATTACAACCCACCACCCACATACCCCTACTCTAACCCACCTAAACCCCCTTAAAAAAACCTATCGCTAACCCCCTGAAGATCATCCTACCTTGAGTCGTCTTCACTCAGCCGAGCCAAATTCTTCATCCAAGGTGCGCAGAGGAGGTCCTTCATCCGGTAGAAGTCTTCATCCAAGCCGGGCAAGAAGAGGTCCTCCATCCGGTAGAAGTCTTCATCCAGGCAGCGTCTTCAATCTTCATCCATCCGGAGCAGAGCCATCTTCAAAGGAGCCGACGCGGAGCCATCCTCTTCAACCGACACCTTCCCGACGAATGAAGGTTCCTTTAAGGGACGTCCGCCACCTACGTTATACTTATGTACCCCTAATCTGCTGCCCCTAACACCGCCGACCCTATATTATATTTATTAACCCCTAATCTGCCCCCCTCAACGTCGCCTCCACCTGCCTACACTTATTAACCCCTAATCTGCCGAGCGGACCGCACCGCTACTATAATAAAGTTATTAACCCCTAATCCGCCTCACTAACCCTATAATAAATAGTATTAACCCCTAATCTGCCCTCCCTAACATCGCCGACATCTAACTTCAAACATTAACCCCTAATCTGACGACTGGAGCTCACAGCTATTCTAATAAATGTATTAACCCCTAAAGCTAAGTCTAACCCTAACACTAACACCCCCCTAAGTTAAATATAATTTAAATCTAACGAAATTAATTAACTCTTATTAAATAAATTATTCCTATTCAAAGCTAAATACTTACCTGTAAAATAAATCCTAATATAGCTACAATATAAATTATAATTATATTACAGCTATTTTAGGATTTATATTTATTTTACAGGTAATTTTGTATTTATTTTAACCAGGTACAATAGCTATTAAATAGTTAAGAACTATTTAATAGCTAAAATAGTTAAAATAATTACAAAATTACCTGCAAAATAAATCCTAACCTAAGTTACAATTAAACCTAACACTACACTATCAATAAATTAATTAAATAAAATACCTACAATTACCTACATTTAAACCTAACACTACACTATCAATACATTAATTAAATAAAATACCTACAATTACCTACAATTAAACCTAACACTACACTATCAATACATTAATTAAATACAATATCTACAAATAAATACAATGAAATAAACTAACTAAAGTACAAAAAAATAAAAAAGAACTAAGTTACAAAAAATAAAAAAATATTTACAAACATCAGAAAAATATTACAACAATTTTAAACTAATTACACCTACTCTAAGCCCCCTAATAAAATAACAAAGACCCCCAAAATAAAAAAATGCCCTACCCTATTCTAAATTACTAAAGTTCAAAGCTCTTTTACCTTACCAGCCCTGAACAGGGCCCTTTGCGGGGCATGCCCCAAAGAATTCAGCTCTTTTGCCTGTAAAAAAAAACACATACAATACCCCCCCCAACATTACAACCCACCACCCACATACCCCTACTCTAACCCACCTAAACCCCCTTAAAAAAACCTATCGCTAACCCCCTGAAGATCATCCTACCTTGAGTCGTCTTCACTCAGCCGAGCCAAATTCTTCATCCAAGGTGCGCAGAGGAGGTCCTTCATCCGGTAGAAGTCTTCATCCAAGCCGGGCAAGAAGAGGTCCTCCATCCGGTAGAAGTCTTCATCCAGGCAGCGTCTTCAATCTTCATCCATCCGGAGCAGAGCCATCTTCAAAGGAGCCAACGCGGAGCCATCCTCTTCAACCGACACCTTCCCGACGAATGAAGGTTCCTTTAAGGGACGTCATCCAAGATGGCGTCCCTTCAATTCCGATTGGCTGATAGAATTCTATCAGCCAATCGGAATTAAGGTAGAAAAAAATCAGCCAATTGTATTGAACTCGCATTCTATTGGCTGTTCCTATTAACCCCTAAACCGCTAATCGGAATTCAAGGGATACCATCTTGGATGAGGTCACTTAAGGAAACATCATTCTGGAAGAAGACTTTGATTGAAGAGGATGCTCCGCGCTGGATGTCTTGAAGATCGACCCGCTCCACGCCGGATGGATGAAGATTGAAGATGCCATCTGGATGAAGACTTCTGCCCGTCTGGAGGACCACTTCTGCCAGCTTGAATGAAGACTTCTCCCAGCTTCGTTGAGGACTTCTTGCCACTTGGATGAAGACTTCTCCCGGCTTCGTTGAGGATGGATATCCGGTCTTCAAAACTGTAAGTGGATCTTCTGGAGTTAGTGTTAGGTTTTTTTAAGGGTTTATTGGGTGGATTTTATTTTTAGATTAGGGACTTTGGGCACTTGAAAAGGAGCTAAATGCCTTTTTAAGGGCAATGCCCATCAAAATGCCCTTTTCAGAGCAATGGGGAACTTAGTTTTTTTTAGTTAGGATTTTATTTGGGGGGTTGGTTGTGTGGGTGGTGGGTTTTACTGTTAGGGGGGGTTGCATTTTTTTTACAGGTAAAAGAGCTGATTTCTTTGAGGCAATGTCCAGCAAAAGGCCCTTTTAAGGGCTATTGGTAGTTTAGTTTAGTTTAGGCTAGGGTTTTTTTTTTATTTTGGGGAGGCTTTTTTATTTTGATAGGGCTATTAGATTAGGTGTAATTAGTCAAAATATCTGATAATGTCTTTTTTCATTTTGTGTAATTTAGTGCTTTTTGTTTTTTTTGTAATTTAGGTAATTTTATTTAAATTAGGTAATTTATTTAATTGTAGTGTAAGGTTAGGTGTTAGTGTAACTCAGGTTAGGTTTTATTTTACAGGTAAATTTGTATTTATTTTAGTTAGGTAGTTAGTAAATAGTTAATAACTATTTAGTAACTATTCTACCTAGTTAAAATAAAAATTTGCCTGTAAAATAAAAATAAAACCTAAGATAGATGCAATGTAACTATTAGTTATATTGTAGCTATCTTAGGCCTAGATTTGGAGTTTGGCGGTAGCCGTGAAAACCAGCGTTAGAGGCTCCTAACGCTGGTTTTAGGCTACCGCCGGTATTTGGAGTCAGCCAGGAAAGGGTCTAACGCTCACTTTTCAGCCGCGACTTTTCCATACCGCAGATCCCCTTACGTCAATTGCGTATCCTATCTTTTCAATGGGATCTTTCTAACTCCGGTATTTAGAGTCGTGTCTGAAGTGAGCGTTAGAAATTTAACGACAAAACTCCAGCCGCAGAAAAAAGTCAGCAGTTAAGAGCTTTCTGGGCTAACACCGGTTTATAAAGCTCTTAACTACTGTGCTCTAAAGTACACTAACACCCATAAACTACCTATGTACCCCTAAACCGAGGTCCCCCCACATCGCCGCCACTCGATTAAATTTTTTTAACCCCTAATCTGCCGACCACCACCTACGTAATACTTATGTACCCCTATATTATATTTATTAACCCCTAACCTGCCCCCCACAACGTCGCCGCCAGCTACCTACAATAATTAACCCCTAATCTGCCGACCGCCACCTACGTTATACTTATGTACCCCTAATCTGCTGCCCCTAACACCGCCGACCCTATATTATATTTATTAACCCCTAATCTGCCCCCCTCAACGTCGCCTCCACCTGCCTACACTTATTAACCCCTAATCTGCCGAGCGGACCGCACCACTACTATAATAAAGTTATTAACCCCTAATCCGCCTCACTAACCCTATAATAAATAGTATTAACCCCTAATCTGCCCTCCCTAACATCGCCGACATCTAACTTCAAACATTAACCCCTAATCTGACGACTGGAGCTCACAGCTATTCTAATAAATGTATTAACCCCTAAAGCTAAGTCTAACCCTAACACTAACACCCCCCTAAGTTAAATATAATTTAAATCTAACGAAATTAATTAACTCTTATTAAATAAATTATTCCTATTCAAAGCTAAATACTTACCTGTAAAATAAATCCTAATATAGCTACAATATAAATTATAATTATATTACAGCTATTTTAGGATTTATATTTATTTTACAGGTAATTTTGTATTTATTTTAACCAGGTACAATAGCTATTAAATAGTTAAGAACTATTTAATAGCTAAAATAGTTAAAATAATTACAAAATTACCTGTAAAATAAATCCTAACCTAAGTTACAATTAAACCTAACACTACACTATCAATAAATTAATTAAATAAAATACCTACAATTACCTACATTTAAACCTAACACTACACTATCAATACATTAATTAAATAAAATACCTACAATTACCTACAATTAAACCTAACACTACACTATCAATACATTAATTAAATACAATATCTACAAATAAATACAATGAAATAAACTAACTAAAGTACAAAAAAATAAAAAAGAACTAAGTTACAAAAAATAAAAAAATATTTACAAACATCAGAAAAATATTACAACAATTTTAAACTAATTACACCTACTCTAAGCCCCCTAATAAAATAACAAAGACCCCCAAAATAAAAAAATGCCCTACCCTATTCTAAATTACTAAAGTTCAAAGCTCTTTTACCTTACCAGCCCTGAACAGGGCCCTTTGCAGGGCATGCCCCAAAGAATTCAGCTCTTTTGCCTGTAAAAAAACCCCACATACAATACCCCCCCCCAACATTACAACCCACCACCCACATACCCCTAATCTAACCCAAACCCCCTTAAATAAACCTAACACTAAGCCCCTGAAGATCTTCCTACCTTATCTTCACCATACCAGGTTCACCGATCGATCCAGAAGAGCTCCTCCGATGTCCTGATCCAAGCCCAAGCAGGGGGCTGAAGATGTCCATGATCCGGCTGAAGTCATCATCCAAGCGGGAGCTGAAGAGGTCCATGATCCGGCTGAAGTCTTCTATCAACGGCATCTTCAATCTTCTTTCTTCCGGATCCATCTTGCAGACCTTCGACGCGGAACATCCTGCTGGCCCGACGGACTACCGATGAATGATGGCTCCTTTAAGGGACGTCATCCAAGATGGCGTCCCTCGAATTCCGATTGGCTGATAGGATTCTATCAGCCAATCGGAATTAAGGTAGGAAAATTCTGATTGGCTGATGGAATCAGCCAATCAGAATCAAGTTCAATCCGATTGGCCGATCCGATCAGCCAATCAGATTGAGCTCGCATTCTATCGGCTGATCCGAACGTCATCCAAGATGGCGTCCCTCGAATTCCGATTGGCTGATAGGATTCTATCAGCCAATCAGAATTAAGGTAGGAAAATTCTGATTGGCTGATGGAATCAGCCAATAAGAATCAAGTTCAATCCGATTGGCCGATCCGATCAGCCAATCAGATTGAGCTCGCATTCTATTGGCTGATCCAAACAGCCAATAGAATGCGAGCTCAATCTGATTGGCTGATCGGATCAGCCAATCGGATTGAACTTGATTCTGATTGGCTGATTCCATCAGCCAATCAGAATTTTCCTACCTTAATTCCGATTGGCTGATAGAATCCTATCAGCCAATCGGAATTCGAGGGACGCCATCTTGGATGACGTCCCTTAAAGGAACCGTCATTCGTCGGGAAGTCGTCGTCGGAAGAAGATGGGTCCACGCTGGATGTCTTCACGATGGAGCCGGTCCTCATCGGATGAAGATAGAAGATGCCGCTTGGAAGAAGATGGTTGCCGGTCCGGATCTACTCTTCTTCCCGGATAGGATGAAGACTTTGGACCCTCTTCTGGACTTCTTCAGCCGTCGGATGATGGATGTCTAGCCCCCGCTTGGGTTGGATGAAGATATCGGAGCCAGGACGGATCGGTGTGATACCCGGTGAGGTGAAGACAAGGTAGGAAGATCTTCAGGGGCTTAGTGTAAGGTTTATTTAAGGGGGGTTTAGGTTAGATTAGGGGTATGTGGGTGGTGGGTTGTAATGTTGGGGGGGGGTTATTGTATGTGTTTTTTTACAGGAAAAAGAGCTGAATTTCTTGGGGCATGCCCCGCAAAGGGCCCTGTTCAGGGCTGGTAAGGTAAAAGAGCTTTGAACTTTTGTAATTTAGAATAGGGTAGGGCATTTTTTATTTTGGGGGCTTTGTTATTTTATTAGGGGGCTTAGAGTAGGTGTAATTAGTTTAAAATTGTTGTTATATTTTTCATATGTTTGCAAATATTTTTTTATTTTTTGTAACTTAGTTCTTTTTTATTTTTTGTACTTTAGTTAGTTTATTTAATTGTATTTCTTTGTAGATATTGTATTTAATTCATTTATTGATAGTGTAGTGTTAGGTGTAATTGTAGGTATTTTATTTAATTAATTTATTGATAGTGTAGTGTTAGGTTTAATTGTAACTTAGGTTAGGATTTATTTTACAGGTAAATTTGTAATTATTTTAACTATTTTAGCTATTAAATAGTTCTTAGCTATTTAATAGCTATTGTACCTGGTTAAAATAAATACAAAGTTACCTGTAAAATAAATATAAATCCTAAAATAGCTATAATATAATTATAATTTATATTGTAGCTATATTAGGATTTATTTTACAGGTAAGTATTTAGCTTTAAATAGGAATAATTTATTTAAGAGTTAATTAATTTCGCTAGATTTAAATTATATTTAATTTATGGGGGTGTTAGTGTTAGGGTTAGACTTAGCTTTAGGGGTTAATACATTTATTAGAATAGCGGTGAGCTCCAGTCGGCAGATTAGGGGTTAATGTTTGAAGTTAGGTGTCGGCGATGTTAGGGAGGGCATATTAGGGGTTAATACTATTTATTATAGGGTTAGTGAGGCGGATTAGGGGTTAATAACTTTATTATAATAGCGGTGCGGTCCGCTCGGCAGATTAGGGGTTAATAAGTGTAGGCAGGTGGAGGCGACGTTGTGGGGGGCACATTAGGGGTTAATAAATATAATATAGGGGTCGGCGGTGTTAGGGGCAGCAGATTAGGGGTACATAGGGATAATGTAAGTAGCGGCGGTTTACGGAGCGGCAGATTAGGGGTTAATAATAATATGCAGGGGTCAGCGATAGCGGGGGCGGCAGAGGCTGGCCGCGTCCGTAAGCAACTCTGGTATCGAGAGTTGAAGTTGCGTTAAATATGCTCTACGCTCCTTTTTTGGAGCCTAACGCAGCCATTCTGTGGACTCTCAATACCAGAGTTATTTAAAAGGTGCAGCCAGAAAAAAGCCAGCGTTAGCTACGCGGGTCGTTACCGACAAAACTCTAAATCTAGCCGTTAGGGTTTATTTTATAGGTAAGTATTTAGTTTTAAATAGGAATTATTTAGGTAATGATAGTAAGTTTTATTTAGATTTATTTTAATTATATTTAAGTTAGGGGGTGTTAGGGTTAGGGTTAGACTTAGGTTTAGAGGTTAATAACTTTAGTATAGTGGTGGCGACGTTGGGGAAGGCAGATTAGGGGTTACTAACTGTAATGTAGGTTGCAGCGATGTTAAGGACAGCAGATTAGGGGTTTATAATATTTAACTAGTGTTTGCAATGTGGGAGTGCGGCGGTTTAGGGGTTAATATGTTTATTCTAGTAGCGGTGATGTCCGGAGCAGCAGATTAGGGGTTAATAAATGTAGGTAGGTAGCGGCGATGTTAGGGGTGGCAGATTAGGAGTTAATAATATTTAACTAGTGTGCGATGCGGGAGTGCGGCGGTTTAGAGGTTAATATGTTTATTATAGTGGCAGCGATGTCAGGAGCGGCAGATTAGGGGTTAATAATTTTATTTTAGTGTTTGCGATGCGAGTGGGCCTCGGTTTAGGGGTTAATAGGTCGTTTATGGGTGTTAGTGTACTTTTTAACACTTTAGTTATGAGTTTTATGCTACAGATTTGTAGCGTAAAACTCATAACTACTGACTTTAGATTGCGTTACGAATCTTGCAGTATAGACTGTACCGTTCACTTTTTGACCTCCCAGAAAAAGCTTGTAATATCTGCGTTATGGAAGTCCCATTGAAAAAAGTGCGTAAGTTAATTTGCGTTACGGCCAAAAGACTCGTAATAGCAGCGGTAGTGAAAAAGCAGCGTTATAACCCATAACGCTGCTTTTTCACTCATAGTGCAAAACTCTTAATCTAGCCGAATATTATCCAAAAAAATAAAGATTATTCCTACACTAACACCCCAAAATAAAAAAGCCTAATCTAGAATAAATTACCAAGGGCCCTTAAAAATTTTTTTGGAGCAAAAGAGCTGTTTAACTCAGGGCTATGCCCTACAGTTAAACAGCAATTTTGCTCCAAAAAAATACAAACACCCCCTAACACTATACAAATCCCCACACCCCAAACTACCAAGGACCCTTAAAAGGGCCTTTTTATTTCTAGTCAATGAGGAGATATTAAAAACAGGAGCCACAACTAAAATAACACAAGTTACTATCTCCGATCATGCTCCAATTATTCTAAGTATTCCACTGCATAATAAAATATGTAAATCACGCCGTTTTTTTCCCCCTAAGTTCCTAATGAAAGATTCTAAATTCAAAAGCTGGTTGACTACTAAAATGACGGATTTTTTTTCCTTAAATTTGGGGTCAGTTAATGATCCGAGTCTATTATGGGAGGCAGGTAAAGCTGTAATTAGAGGAGATATCATTTCATACATGGCTAATTTCAAACGGAAAGCTGAACATAGAGAAAAAGAAATGCTAAGAACACTCACTAGCGCCTATAATAAATATCTAGCGCAACCTACGACTATAAATTGGAGGAAATATACTTCCGCCAAGAGAGTGAGAGACACTATGTTGATCCATACTTCAGTACAAAACGAACTAAAATACAGAGCGAAGTTCTATAGATATGGCAATAAGGCAGGTAAATTATTGGCTAAATTGGTTAAGAATACGCAAGGAAGTCCCACTATTGACTCACTTCTTGAACAAGATACCATACTTAAAGATCCAAAAGAAATTATTGATGCTTTCTCCATTTATTATGAGGATATATATTCCTTCAGGGAATCAGATCTAGAAGCTTCAGAATTATTCTGGAGAGGGCTTGAACATTCATGTTTAGCGGAGGAAGTAACAGCCAAAATCAATTCTCCTATCTCTGATCAAGAGATTATATGTGCTATCAAAAATTTAAAATTGGAAAAAGCTTCTGGACCAGTCTCTTTACCTAGTGAGTTTTATAAGATATTATCTCCTATTCTAATCCCTCACTTAAGAAATCTTTTTAATCACTATTACATAGAAAAAAAACCTGTCTCATGGAATTTTGCCGCATCTACCACAGTTTTGATCTTGAAGCCAGGAAAGGACCCCGTGAAAAAGGAGTCCTACCGCCCCATTGCGTTATTGAACACTGATTATAAGATACTATCTTCCATCCTAGCTAAGAGACTTCAGGGTGAGATTGGAGTTCTTATCGACAAAGACCAGGCAGGATTCCTCTCTAAACGTAACTTAGCGGCTAAGGTTAGGGAATTGTTTCTTGTTCTCGACTATTTTCGTCATTCGCAAGAAATTTCGGCATATGACCATCTTGATCTTGCAATTATCGCGCTTGACGCAGAAAAAGCGTTTGACTCGGTAAAAGGGCCTTTTGTATGGCATTGCCCTGAGTTAAACAGCTCTTTTGCTCCAAAAAATACAAACCCCCCTAACACTATACAAACCCCCACTCCCCAAATTACCAAGGGCCCTTAATAGGGCATTTTGTAGGGCATTGCCCTATGTTACACAGCTCTTTTGCTTAAGAAAGAAAAAAACACCCCCTAAAAATATATGTTACACAAAATAACAAACAAATTATCAAAAAAAAAAAATTATTCCTATTCTAATACCCATAAAAAAACACCCCAAAATAAAAAACCTAATGTATAATAAACTACCAATGGCCCTTAAAAGGGCCTTTTGCAGGGCATTGCCCTAAAAATATCAGCTTTTTAGTGGAAAAAAATGGAAAAAAACCTAAGCTACCCATTGCCCTGAAAAGGGCATTTGTATGGGCATTGCCCTTAAAAGGACATTTAGTTATTTTACTGCCCAGTACACCCTGACGATCCACTTACAGTTTTTGCAGTCCCACTTGAACGATCTTCATCCTGGAGTTGAAGTCCTAATCCAGGCAGCGAGAAGTCCTAATCCAGGCAGCGAGAAGTCTTCATCCAGGCAGCCTCTTCAATCTTCATCCTGGTGGCGAAGTCCTGATCCAAGCGGCGAGAAGTCTTCATCCAGGCGGCATCTTCTATCTTGATCCCGGAGGCATGGAGCGGGTCCATCCTGAAGACATCCGGCGCGGAGCATCCTCTTCATATGGTCGCCACCGTATACTAAATCTTCAATGTAACTGACACGATTCAAGATGGCTGTTCAAATCAGCCAATAGGATTTAAGCAGCTCTCATTCTATTGGCTGATTCAAATTTTTCAGCCAATAGGAATGCAAGGGAGGCCATCTTGAATCATTTCCCTTGCATTGAAGATTTAGCGGCATCCATCCGGAGCGGAGCGGCAGCATCCTGAAAACCTCCAACGCGGAACATCCATCCTGGCCGACGACTGAACGACGAATGACGGTTCCTTTAAATGACGTCATCGAAGATGGCGTCCCTCGAATTCCGATTGGCTGATAGGATTCTATCAGCCAATCGGAATTAAGGTAGGAATATTCTGATTGGCTGATGGAATCAGCCAATCAGAATCAAGTTCAATCCGATTGGCTGATCCAATCAGCCAATCAGATTGAGCTCGCATTCTATTGGCTGTTCTGATCAGCCAATAGAATTCGAGCTCAATCTGATTGGCTGATCGGATCAGCCAATCGGATTGAACTTGATTCTGATTGGCTGACTCCATCAGCCAATCAGAATATTCCTACCTTAATTCCGATTGGCTGATAGAATCCTATCAGCCAATCGGAATTCGAGGGACGCCATCTTGGATGACGTCATTTAAAGGAACCGTCATTTGTCGTTCAGTCGTCGGCCAGGATGGATGTTCCGCGTTGGAGGTCTTCAGGATGCTGCCGCTCCGCTCCGGATGGATGCCGCTTGGATGAAGACTTCAATCGGATGGAAGACCTCTTCTGCCCCGCTTGGATGAAGACTTCTACCGGATGGAGGACCTCTTCTTGCCCCGCTTGGATGAAGACTTCTACCGGATGGAGGACCTCTTCTTGCTCCGCTTGGATGAAGAATTTGGCTCGGCTGGGTGAAGACGACTCAAGGTAGGAAGATCTTCAGGGGCTTAGTATTTTATTTAAGGGTTTATTTAAGGGGGGTTTGGGTTAGATTAGGGGTATGTGGGTGGTGGGTTGTAATGTTGGGGGGGGGTATTGTATGTTTTTTTTACAGGCAAAAGAGCTGAACTTCTTGGGGCAGGGCTGGTAAGGTAAAAGAGCTTTAAACTTTAGTAATTTAGAATAGGGTAGGGCATTTTTTTATTTTGGGGGGCTTTGTTATTTTATTAGGGGGCTTAGAGTAGGTGCAATTAGTTTAAAATTGTTGTAATATTTTTCTAATGTTTGTAAATATTTTTTTATTTTTTGTAACTTAGTTCTTTTTTATTTTTTGTACTTTAGTTAGTTTATTTCATTGTATTTATTTGTAGGAATTGTATTTAATTTATTTATTGATAGTGTAGTGTTAGGTTTAATTGTAGATAATTATAGGTATTTTATTTAATTAATTTATTGATAGTGTAGTGTTAGGTTTAATTGTAACTTAGGTTAGGATTTATTTTACAGGTAAATTTGTAATTATTTTAACTATTTTAGCTATTAAATAGTTCTTAACTATTTAATAGCTATTGTGCCTGGTTAAAATAAATAC
This sequence comes from Bombina bombina, assembly GCF_027579735.1. Classification (NCBI taxonomy): domain Eukaryota; kingdom Metazoa; phylum Chordata; class Amphibia; order Anura; family Bombinatoridae; genus Bombina; species Bombina bombina. Next base: position 959,052,945 of record NC_069499.1, read on the forward strand.
AAAGTTGCCTGTAAAATAAATATTAATCCTAAAATAGCTATAATATCATTATAATTTATATTGTAGCTATATTAGGGTTTATTTTACAGGTAAGTATTTAGTTTTAAATAGGAATAATTTATTTAATAAGAGTTAATTAATTTCGTTAGATGTAAATTATATTTAACTTAGGGGGGTGTTAGTGTTAGGGTTAGACTTAGCTTTAGGGGTTAATACATTTATTAGAATAGCGGTGAGCTCTAGTCGGCAGATTAGGGGTTAATGTTTGAAGTTAGGTGTCAGCGATGTTAGGGAGGGCAGATTAGGGGTTAATACTATTTATTATAGCGTTAGTGAGGCGGATTAGGGGTTAATAACTTTATTATAATAGCGGTGCGGTCCGGTCGGCAGATTAGGGGTCAATAAGTGTAGGCAGGTGGAGGCGACGTTGTGGGGGGCAGATTAGGGGTTAATAAATATAATATAGGGGTCGGCGGTGTTAGGGGCAGCAGATTAGGGGTACATAGGGATAATGTAAGTAGCTGCGGTTTACGGAGCGGCAGATTAGGGGTTAATAATAATATGCAGGGGTCAGCAATAGCGGGGGCGGCAGATTAGGGGTTAATAAGTGTAAGGTTAGGGGTGTTTAGACTCGGGGTACATGTTAGAGTGTTAGGTGCAGACGTAGGAAGTGTTTCCCCATAGCAAACAATGGGGCTGCGTTAGGAGCTGAACTCGGCTTTTTTGCAGGTGTTAGGTTTTTTTCAGCTCAAACAGCCCCATTGTTTCCTATGGGGGAATCGTGCACGAGCACGTTTTTGAAGCTGGCCGCGTCCGTAAGCAACTCTGGTATCGAGAGTTGCAGTGGCGGTAAATATGCTCTACGCTCCTTTTTTGGAGCCTAACGCAGCCATTCTGTGGACTCTCAATACCAGAGTTATTTTAAAGGTGCGGCCAGAAAAAAGCACGCGTAGCTAACGCACCCCTTTGGCCGCAGAACTCTAAATCTAGGCGTTAGTTTTTTTTGGAGGGGGATTGGTTGGATGGTGGGTTTTACTATTGGGGGGTTTTTGTATTTTATTTTACATGTAAAAGAGCTGATATCCTTGGGGCAATGCCCCACAAAAGGCCCTTTTAAGGGCCATTGGTAGTTTATTGTAGGCTAGGGTTTTTTTTTTATTTTTGGGTGAACTTTTTTATTTTGATAAGGTTATTAGATTAGGTGTAATTCTTTTTTATTTTGGATAATTTCGTTTGTTATTTTCCATAATTTAGTGTTTGTTATTTTTTGTAACTTAGTATTTTTTTGTTGTTGTAAATAGATACGGCTAGATTACGAGTTGTGCGTTAGGGTAAAAAGCAGGTATTAAGAGTCTTGAAGGTTTAAGGTCACCGCACACTTCTTTGGCCTTACCACAAAATGACTTACGTAAACTTTGTAAAGTCTTTTTTCTATGGGATACTTACATAGAGCCGGTATTAAGAGTCTGTCCTGGGCGGCCAAAAAGTGAGCGGTACACCCTACCCCTTCAAGAGTCCTAACGCATTCTAAAGTCAGTAGTTATGAGTTTTATGGTACAACGCCGTAGCATAAAACTCATAACTAAAGTGCTAAAAAGTACACTAACACCCATAAACTACCTATTAACCCCTAAACCAAGGCCCTCCCGCATCGCAAATACTAAAATAAAAAATTTAATCTGCCGCTCCGGACACCGTCGCCACCTACATTATATGTATGCCCCCAACATCGCAGACACTTCATTATATTTATTAACCCCTAATCTGCCGTCCCCAATGCCGCCGCCACCTATCTACACTTATTAACCCCTATTCTGCCGCCCCAACGTCGCCGCCACTATAATAAACATATTAACCCCTAAACCGCCGCACTGCAGCCTGACAAATATTAGTTAAATATTATTAACCCCTAATCTGCTGGCCCTAACATCGCCGCCACCTACCTACATTTATTAACCTCTAATCTGCCACCCCCAACGTCGCCGCCACTATATTAAAATTATTAACCCCTAAACCTAAGTCTAACCCTAAACCTAACACCCCCTAACTTAAATATAATTTAAATAAATCTAAATAAATATTACTATCATTAACTAAATAATTCCTATTTAAAACTAAATATTTACCTATAAAATAAACCCTAAGCTAGCTACAATATAACTAATAGTTACATTGTAGCTAGTTTAGGATTTATTTTTATTTTACAGGAAAGTTTGTATTTATTTTAACTAGGTAGAATAGTTATTAAATAGTTATTAACTATTTAATAACTACCTAGTTAAAATAAAGACAAATTTACCTGTAAAATAAGACCTAACCTAAGTTACACTAACACCTAACACTACACTATAAATAAATTAACTAAATTAAATACAATTACCTACATTAAATTAGCTAAAGTTTAGGTTTAGGGTTATACTTAGGTTTAGGGGTTAATAACTTTAATATAGTGGCGGCGACGTTGGGGGCGGCAGATTAGGGGTTAATAAATGTAGGTAGGTGGCAGCGATGTTAGGGCCAGCAGATTAGGGGTTAAAAAGCGTAAGATTAGGGGTGTTTAGACTCAGGGTTCATGTTAGGGTGCTAGGTGTAAACATAAATTTTATTTCCCCATAGGAATCAATGGGGCTGCATTAAGGAGTTTTACGCTGCATTTTTGCAGGTGTTAGACTTTTTTTCAGCCGGCTCTCCCTGTTGATTCCTATGGGGAAATCGTGCACAAGCACGTTACACCATTTCACCGTTGCCTTAAGCAGCGCTGGTATTGGAGTGCGGTAATGAGCAAAATTTTGCTCAACGCTCACTTCTTGTCTTTTAACGACGGGTTTCTGAAAACTCGTAATACCAGCTCTGTAGGTAAGTGAGCGTTGAGGGAAAACTGCTCGTTAGCACCGCACAGCCTCTAACGCAAAACTCGTAATCTAGGTGATTGTTTGTAATTTTTAGAGTAGTGTTAGGATTTTTTTAATGTGTAGTTTATTTTATTTTAATTAGTAGTTAGTTTAATAATAGTTTAATAGTTATATTAGTTAAATTGTTAGTTTAAACTTAGTTTTTTTTTAATTTGACAGGTAAGTTTTAATTTAATTTAAGATAGGGAAATTGTAATTTTAATCTAAAGTTAGGGGGGCATTAGGTTTAATAGTTTTATATAGTATATTTCGTTGTGGGGGCTTTCGGTTTTAGGGGTTAATAGGTTTATTATTGTGGCTTGCGGTTTAGGGCTTAATAACTTTAGTATAGCGGGGGAGATGTGGGCGGACGGCAGATTAGCTGTTAATTATATTTAAATAGTGTTTGCGTTGTGGGAGGGTGGTGGTTTAGGGGTTAATAACTTTAGTATAGTGGTGACGATGTCAGGGAGCGACGAAATAGGGGTTAATTAAAAAAAAATGTGCCGTCGATGTCGGGAGCGGCAGATTAGGGGTTAATCAATTTATTATAGTGTTTGCGATGCGGGAGGGCCTCGGTTTAGGGTTTAATAGGTAGTTTATGGGTGTTAGTGTACTTTTTAACACTTTAGTTATGAGTTTTATGTTACAGATTTGTAGCGTAACACTCATAACTACTGACTTTAGATGGCGGTACAGATATTGTCGTTTTAGGCCGTTTTTTTAGCCAGAACGCAAAACTTGTAATACCGGCGCTATGGGAATCCCATGAAAAAACGTCATTTTTAAGAGTGCGGTACTGACGTTGCGTTACAGGTTAAAAGGCTTGTGGTAAACCTATACCGACAAGACTTGTAATGGCTGCATTAGGGAAAATGATGCGTTATGGGCCACAACGCTGCTATTTGACTCATAATGCAAAACTTGTAATCTAGGTGAATGAGAGCACTATCCATTAACATTAGAATCTATAATTAAATAATTAAATAAGAGAAGGCAAAAATTACATTACATACATTTTCAGCAAATTGTAATGATCATCTTTATATATATGTTCATTGCCTAAACAGCCCTCTTAAAAGTAATAATTTAGAGTACAAATATAATATTTAGTCTTAAAGGTTATTTTATATGAGGAATTTTAGTTCCTTAATCTTACTTGTAAAATGCATATATATATATACAGGGAGTGCAGAATTATTAGGCAAGTTGTATTTTTGAGGATTAATTTTATTATTGAACAACAACCATGTTCTCAATGAACCCAAAAAACTCATTAATATCAAAGCTGAATAGTTTTGGAAGTAGTTTTTAGTTTGTTTTTAGTTATAGCTATTTTAGGGGGATATCTGTGTGTGCAGGTGACTATTACTGTGCATAATTATTAGGCAACTTAACAAAAAACAAATATATACCCATTTCAATTATTTAGTTTTACCAGTGAAACCAATATAACATCTCAACATTCACAAATATACATTTCTGACATTCAAAAACAAAACAAAAACAAATCAGTGACCAATATAGCCACCTTTCTTTGCAAGGACACTCAAAAGCCTGCCATCCATGGATTCTGTCAGTGTTTTGATCTGTTCACCATCAACATTGCGTGCAGCAGCAACCACAGCCTCCCAGACACTGTTCAGAGAGGTGTACTGTTTTCCCTCCTTGTAAATCTCACATTTGATGATGGACCACAGGTTCTCAATGGGGTTCAGATCAGGTGAACAAGGAGGCCATGTCATTAGATTTTCTTCTTTTATACCCTTTCTTGCCAGCCACGCTGTGGAGTACTTGGACGCGTGTGATGGAGCATTGTCCTGCATGAAAATCATGTTTTTCTTGAAGGATGCAGACTTCTTCCTGTACCACTGCTTGAAGAAGGTGTCTTCCAGAAACTGGCAGTAGGACTGGGAGTTGAGCTTGACTCCATCCTCAACCCGAAAAGGCCCCACAAGCTCATCTTTGATGATACCAACCCAAACCAGTACTCCACCTCCACCTTGCTGGCGTCTGAGTCGGACTGGAGCTCTCTGCCCTTTACCAATCCAGCCACGGGCCCATCCATCTGGCAAATCAAGACTCACTCTCATTTCATCAGTCTATAAAACCTTAGAAAAATCAGTCTTGAGATATTTCTTGGCCCAGTCTTGACGTTTCAGCTTGTGTGTCTTGTTCAGTGGTGGTCGTCTTTCAGCCTTTCTTACCTTGGCCATGTCTCTGAGTATTGCACACCTTGTGCTTTTGGGCACTCCAGTGATGTTGCAGCTCTGAAATATGGCCAAACTGGTGGCAAGTGGCATCTTGGCAGCTGCACGCTTGACTTTTCTCAGTTCATGGGCAGTTATTTTGCGCCTTGGTTTTTCCACACGCTTCTTGCAACCCTGTTGACTATTTTGAATGAAAAGCTTGATTGTTCGATGATCACGCTTCAGGAGCTTTGCAATTTTAAGAGTGCTGCATCCCTCTGCAAGATATCTCACTATTTTTGACTTTTCTGAGCCTGTCAAGTCCTTCTTTTGACCCATTTTGCCAAAGGAAAGGAAGTTGCCTAATAATTATGCACACCTGATATAGGGTGTTGATGTCATTAGACCACACCCCTTCTCATTACAGAGATGCACATCACCTAATATGCTTAATTGGTAGTAGGCTTTCGAGCCTATACAGCTTGGAGTAAGACAACATGCATAAATAGGATGATGTGGTCAAAATACTCATTTGCCTAATAATTCTGCACTCCCTGTATATATATATATATATATATATATATATATATATATATATATTTATGCAATATTTTCTGATTTCATAACAGAGTGACAAGATAACTACGTCCAAAAAAATATCTGTTTATTTACACAGCTTTTTATGGCTCATTGAGGAATTAATAATTAAATTCTAACTAATCCAGATATATATTTTATGTTTTCTTGACCATGCAAGCCATAAACTATATGAAATCTGGCTTATTATTTAGCTGAAAAGGGGTTTACAATGTACAAATTGTAGCTATGCGATTAGATATTTTTTTATATTATATTAATAGGCAGAATTAACTAGGTTCTAGCCTAAAATATTGCATAAATACACATATAGATGAGAAAATGATAAAGACAATAACAATTAACATATACTTACAAGACAAATATACACTTATACAAACATACATGATACAAGTACCTTATTCAGATGTTATAATAGGGTTGTCTGGGACAGTATGGATGTTTCTGCTAGCTTCCTGTCCTCATCCTCCCCTCTCTCTTCTCCTTCTGACTCCTGACTAACTCTGCTGACTAAATCTTGTTCTATATATTAAAACCATCCCCATCTGCTAGTATTACTTCTGATTTTAATTGGCTCAATTTTTCCCGCTTCTCACCATATTTGGAAAACTGAACACCATTGGCCCTAGCTGTTTATATGTAAATAGGGGCTATTGTAGGGGGTGGATAGCTCTAAATCATATGGCTTGGACAGCTGTTCTGATTGTAAGGTCAGATGCTCTTTTGTCCATGATAACCTGTTATTTACCATCCACACCCCAACAGGTACATGAAAGACTCCTATTTACATATAAACATTTGGTGACTCTATTGAATGGGAGGAAGCCTGGGGAAATAACTCCCTTGTTTACCATCCCTGACCTTCTTTGAGGTTTTTGTAACTGAAATAGGGCATAGTAAAATAGACAGCCTCTATATTTCTCATGGCTAGAATATTATACCAATACATAAATATGTTCATACATACATACATACAATATATACATTGAAATGGAACTATAACATAAGCAATTTCCCAAACTGTAACAGGGACCAATCAAAATCCTTATTGAGACCTTTTGGTGTAAGAGTCTGCAGCTTATGAATCCAATACATTTCTCTGATCTTTAACAGATTTTCTCGATCACCCCCTCTTCTAGGAATTTCTTCCTTTTCAATGATTTGAAAGAGCAACTGGCTAATACTATGACCTGCTTCAAGAAAATGTGAAGATACTGGTGCTTCTGTAATAAAACGCACCCAATAAACCCTTAAAAAAACCTAACACTAACCCCCGAAGATCCACTTTGATCCTCCAGATGGGCAGAAGTCTTCATCCAGACGGCATCTTCTATCTTCATCCATCCGGCACGGAGCGGGTCCATCTTCAAGACATCCGGCGCGGAGCATCCTCTTCAATCAAAGTCTTCTTCCAGAATGAAGGTTCCTTTAAGTGACGTCATCCAGATGGCGTCCCTTGAATTCCAATTGGCTGATGATTGGAACAGCCAATAGAATGCAAGCTCAATCCTATTGGCTGATTGGATCAGCCAATAGGATTGAAGCTCAATCCTATTGGCTGATTGCATCAGCCAATAGGATTTTTTCACCTTTAATTCCGATTGGCTGATATAATTCTATCAACCAATCAGAATTCAAGGGACGCCATCTTGGATGGCGTCACTTAAAGGAACCTTCATTCTGGAAGAAGACTTCGATTAAAGAGGATGCTCCACGTCAGATGTCTTGTAGATCGACCCGCTCCACGTCGGATGGATGAAGATAGAAGATGCCGTCTGGATGAAGACTTCTGCCCGTCTGGAGGACCACTTCTGCCAGCTTGGATGAAGACTTCTCCCGGCTTCGTTGAGGACTTCTTGCCACTTAGATGAAGACTTCACCTGGCTTCGTTGAGGATGGATGTCCGGTCTTCAAAACTGTAAGTGGATCTTAGGGGGTTAGTGTTAGGATTTTGTAAGGGTTTATTGGGTGGGTTTTAGTTTTAGATTAGGGACTTTGGGCATTTGAAAAAGAGCTAAATGCCATTTTAAGGGCAATGCCCATCCAAATGCCCTTTTCAGGGCAATGGGGAGCTTAGGTTTTTTTAGTTAGGATTTTATTTGGGGGGTTGGTTGTGTGGGTGGTGGGTTTTACTGTTGGGGGGTGTTTGTATTCTTTTTTTTACAGGTAAAAGTGCTGATTTCTTTGGGGCAATGCCCAGCAAAAGGCCCTTTAAATGGGCTATTGGTAGTTTAGTTTAGGTTAGGGATTTTTTTTATTTTGGGGGCGCTTTTGTATTTTGATAGGGCTATTAGATTAGGTGTAATTAGTCAAAATATCTGTTAATGTCTTTTTTTATTTTGTGCAATTTAGTGGGGGGTTTTTGTAATTTAGTTAGTTTTATGTAATTTAGGGAATTTATTCAATTGTAGTGTAAGGTTAGGTGTTAGTGTAACTCAAGTTAGGTTTTATTTTACAGGTAAATTTGTATTTATTTTAGCTAGGTAGTTAGTAAATAGTTAATAACTATTTAGTAACTATTCTACCTAGTTAAAATAAATACAAACTTGCCTGTAAAATAAAAATAAAACCTAAGATAGATGCAATGTAACTATTAGTTATATTGTAGCTATCTTAGGGTTTATTTTATAGGTAAGTATTTTTTTTAAATAGGAATTATTTAGGTAATTATAGGAAGTTTTATTTAGATTTATTGTAATAATATTTAAGTTAGGGGGTGTTAGGGTTAGACTTAGGTTTAGGGGTTAATGACTTTAGTATAGTGGCGGCGACATTGGGGAAGGCAGATTAGGGGTTAATAACTGTAATGTAGGTTGCGGCGATGTTAGGGACAGCAGATTAGTGGTTAATAATATTTAACTAGTGTTTGCGATGCGGGAATGTGGCGGTTTAGGGGTTAATATGTTTATTCTACTAGCGGCAATGTCCGGAGCGGCAGATTAGGGGTTAATAAATGTAGGTAGGTGGCGGCAATGTTAGGGGCGACAGATTAGGGGTTAATAATATTTAACTAGTGTTTGCGATGCAGGAGTGCAGCGGTTTAGGGGTTAATATGTTTATTACAGTGGCGGCGATGTCGGGAGCGCAGATTAGGAATTAATAATTTTATTTTAGTGTTTGCGATGTGGGAGGGCCTCGGTTTAAGGGTTAATAGGTAGTTTATGGGTGTTAGCGTACTTTTTAACACTTTAGTTATGTCTAATGCTACAGATATGTAGCGTAAAACTCATAACTACTGACTTTAGATTGCGTTACGAATCTTGCAGTATAGACTGTACCGCTCACTTTTTGGCCTCCAAGATAAAGCTTGTAATATCGGCGCTATGGAAGTCCCATTGAAAAAGACTTTACACAAAGTGCGTAAGTTAATTTGCGTTACGGCCAAAAAAGTGTGCGGTACAGCTTTTTTGACAAGACTCGTAATAACAGCGGTAGTGAAAAAGCAGCGTTATAACCCATAACTCTGCTTTTTCACTCATAACGCAAAACTCGTAATCTAGCCGAATATTATCTAAAAAAATAAAGATTATTCCTACACTAACACCCCAAAATAAAAAAGCCTAATCTAGAATAAATTACCAAGGGCCCTTAAAAAAATTTTGGAGCAAAAGAGCTGTTTAACTCAGGGCTATGCCCTACAGTTAAACAGCAATTTGCTCCAAAAAAATACAAACACCCCCTAACATTATACAAATCCCCACACCCCAAACTACCAAGGGCCCTTAAAAGGGCCTTTTGTAGGGTATTGTCCTGAGTTAAACAGCTCTTTTGCTCCAAAAAAATACAAACCCCCCTAACACTATACAAACCCCCACTCCCCAAACTACCAAGGGCCCTTAAAAGGGCCTTTGGGAGGCCCTCAATAGGGCCTTTTGTAGGGCATTGCCCTAAGTTAAAGGGACACTAAACCCAAAATCTTTCTTTCATGATTCAGATAGAGCATGCAATTTTAAGCAACTTTCTAATTTACTCCTATTATCAAATTGTCTTCGTTCTCTTGCTATCTTTATTTAAAAAGCAGGAATATGATGCATAGGAGCCGGACCATTTTTGGTTGAGAACCTGGGTAATGCTTGCTTATTGGAGGGTAAATGAAAGCATCAAATAAGCAAGCGCTATCCGTGGTGCTGAACCTAAAATGGGCTTGCTGCTAAGATTTACATTCCTGCTTTTAAAATAAAGATAGTAAGGGAACGAAAAAAAATTGATAATAGGAGTAAATTAGAAAGTTTCTTAAAATTTCATGCTCTATCTGAATCATGAAAGAAAAAAATTGGGTTCAGTGTCCCTTTAAACAGCTCTTTTGCTTAAAAAAAAAAAACCCTAAAAATATACATTACACAAAATAACAAACAAATTATCAAAAATAAAAAAATGATTCCTATTCTAATACCCATAAAAAACACCCCAAAATAAAAAACCTAATCTATAATAAACTACCAATGGCCCTTAAAAGGACCTTTTGTAGGGCATTGCCCTAAAGATATCAGCTCTTTTAGTGGAAAAAAAATACAAAGACCCACTAACATTACAAACCCCCACCCCCCTAAACCCACAAAATAAAAATAAACTATCTAAAAAACCTAAGCTACCCATTGCCCTGAAAAGGGCATTTGTATGGGCATTGCCCTTAAATGGGCATTTAGCTCTTTTACTGCCCAGACCCTAAACATAAAAATAAAACCCACCAATAAACCCTTAAAAAAGCCTAACACTAACCCCCTGACGATCCACTTACAGTTTTTGAAGTCCCGCTTGAACGATCTTCATCCCGGAGTTGAAGTCCTAATCCAGGCAGCGAGAAGTCTTCATCCAGGCGGCCTCTTCAATCTTGATCCCGGAGGCGTGGAGCGGGTCCATCCTGAAGACATCCGGCGCAGAGCATCCTCTTCATATGGTCGCCGCCGTATACTAAATCTTCAATGTAACTGATGCAATTCAAGATGGCTGTTCAAGTCAGCCAATAGGATTTAAGCAGCTCTCATTCTATTGGCTGATTAAAATTTTTCAGCCAATAGGAATGCAAGGGACGCTATCTTGAATCACGTCCCTTGCATTGAAGATTTAGTATACGGAGGCGACCATATGAAGAGGATGCTCTGCGCCGGATGTCTTCAGGATGGACCCGCTCCGTGCCTCCAGGATCAAGATAGAAGATGCTGCCTGGATGAAGATTGTAGAGGCCGCATGGATGAAGACTTCTCATCGCTTGGATAAGGACTTCACTGCCGACATGAATGTTGAAGAGGCTGCCTGGATGAAGACTTCTGAATGCCTGGTTTAGGACTTCAACTCCGGGATAAAGATTGTTCAAGCAGGACTTCAAAAACTGTAAGTGGATCGTCAGGGGGTTAGTGTTAGGCTTTTTTAAGGGTTTATTGGGTGGGTTTTATTTTTTAGTTTAGGGTCTGGGCAGTAAAAGAGCTAAATGCCCTTTAAGGGCAATGCCCATACAAATGTCCTTTTCAGGGCAATGGGTAGCTTAGGTTTTTTAGATTTAGGTTTTTTGGGGGGGGGTTGGTTGGGTGGTGGGTTTTACTGTTGAGGGGGTCTTTGTATTTTTTTTACAGGTAAAAGAGCTGATATTTTTGGGGCAATGCCCCACAAAAGGCCCTTTTAAGGGCCATTGGTAGTTTATTGTAGGCTAGGGTTTTTTTTATTTTGGGTGGGCTTTTCTATTTTGATAGGGCTATTAGATTAGGTGTAATTCTTTTTTATTTTGGATAATTTCGTTTGTTATTTTCCGTAATTTAGTGTTTATTATTTTTTGTAACTTAGTATTTTTTTGTTGTTGTAAATAGATAGTTTGTAATTTTTAGAGTAGTGTTAGGATTTTTTTAATGTGTAGTTTATTTTATTTTAATTAGTAGTTAGTTTAATATTAGTTTAATAATTATATTAGTTTAATTTCTAGTTTAAACTTAGTTTTTTTAATTTGACAGGTAAGTTTTAATTTAAGATAGGGAAATTGTAATTTTAATCTAAAGTTAGGGGGGGCGTTAGGTTTAGGGGTTAATAGTTTTATATAGTATATTTCGCTGTGGGGTTTTTTCGGTTTTAGGGGTTAATAGGTTTTATATTGTGGCTTGCGGTTTAGGGCTTAATAACTTTAGTATAGCGGGCGATGTGGGCGGACGGCAGATTAGGGGTTAATTTTATTTAAATAAGTGTTTGCGTTGCGGGAGGGCTGCGTTTTAGGGGTTAATAACTTTAGTATAGTGGTGACGATGTTAGGGAGCGGCAAAATAGGGGTTAATTAAAAAAAATTGTGGCGTCGATGTCGGGAGCGGCAGATTAGGGGTTAATCAATTTATTATAGTAACACAATGCTAAAATCTCAGCGCTCCCTGGAATATTTCTTTACAATGAAAGTAAAAAATAAAAATGTTACTTTTTTGGTGTTTCGTCTAAACTACCAATTAAAATTGCGTATTTCTTATATTATATATATATATATATATATATAGAGTAATCTGTCTCCAAAAAATATATAGAAATTCATATATCTCTATTTCAAATGATTTGAACAGTTAAAATCTTATTTCAAATTGGTCTAGACAAATGTTATAATTGTAACACTGCATACATATTTAGTTAGTTACCCAAAAATGTTTTTGATCAAATGTCCAGACCTATTTTGTTTTTTCTTTAAACTGTTGAATCTTGAAAAGATGATAAAGCTCCTTTTTGGTTTCCCAAATCTGGTCGGTTGCTGCCTGGTGTGTGATCCGGATGTCTTTGTTCCGGCAGAAGCAAAACAGCTGAAATGAAATAGAGAACACACAGCAACCACCGAATCAAGGTAGCTTTTTAAAAACAATTTATTGTGCGCAAAAAGTAAAAATATACACTTACAAGATAGTAGTGTTACAAGTGCCTTTAAAAAGTTATTGTCTTCAGCAAATGTCCGTTTCTCCACCAGAAGCATGAAAGCTCAGAGTTCCGTGTTGGAATACTGCTCACACAGTCTTGCTGCATCAGCTGTTCTCTCCCAACAGCGTAAGATGTTTCTCACAGAGAGCGGCTTGTGTACTCTTTCTTTGCTTGCAGCTGTGGTACGGTGCTTCAGGACCTGTCAAAGGTTTGTCCTGTTTAACCCAACGCGTTTCTTTTGCAAGCGTGCAAACTTCCTCAGGGGTATTTCTCTCCTTTGCTTGACTCTGTGAGAAACATCTTACGCTGTTGGGAGAGAACAGCTGAGGCGGCAAGACTGTGTGAGCAGTATTCCAACATGGAACTCTGAGCTTTCATGCTTCTGGTGGAGAAACGGACATTTGCTGAAGACAATAACTTTTTAAAGGCACTTGTAACACTACTATCTTGTAAGTGTATATTTTTACTTTTTGCGCACAATAAATTGTTTTAAAAAAGCTACCTTGATTCTGTGGGTGCTGTGTGTTCTCTATTTCAATTTATTATAGTGTTTGCGATGCGGGAGGGCCTCGGTATAGTGGTTAATATGTAGTTTATGGGTGTTAGTGCACTTTTTAACACTTTAGTTATGAGTTTTATGTTACAGATTTGTAACATAACACTCATAACTACTGACTTTAGATGGCGGTACAGATCTTGTCGTTTTAGGCTGTAACGCAGTTTTTTTTAGCCAGAACGCAAAACTTGTAATACCGGCGCTATGGGAATCCCATTAAAAAACGTCATTTTTAAGAGTACCGTACTGACGTTGTGGTAAACCTATACCGACAGGACTTGTAATGGCTGCATTAGGGAAAATAATGCGTTGTGGTCCACAACGCTGCTATTTGACTCGTAATGCAAAACTTGTAATCTAGGTGAATGAGAGCACTATCCATTAACATTAGAATCTACAATTAAATAATTAAATAAGAGAAGGCAACAATTACATTACATACATTTTCAGCAAATTGTAATGATCATCTTAAAGGGACAGTCTACACCAGAATTTTTATTGTTTAAAAAGATAGATAATCCCTTTATTACCCATTCCCCAGTTTTGCATATCCAACACAGTTATATTAATATACGTTTAACCTCTGTGATTACCTTGTATCTAAGCCTCTGCAGACTGCCCCCTTATCTCAGTGCTTTTGACAGACTTGCAGTTTAGCCAATCAGTGCCTGCTCCCAGATTACTTCACGTGCACGAGCACAGTGTAATCTATATGAAATACGTGAAATAACACCCTCTAGTGGTGAAAAACTGTTAAAATGCATTCTGAAAAGAGGTGGCCTTCAATGTCTAAGAAATTAGCACATGAACCTTCTAGGTTAAGCTTTCAACTAAGAATACCAAGAGAACAAAGCAAAATTGGTGATAAAAGTAAATTGGATTTTTTTAAAAAAATTACATTACTCAATCTGAATCATAAAAGTTTATTTTGGCCTAGACTGTCCCTTTAATATATTTGTCCATTGCCTAAACAGGGACCAATCAAAATCCTTATTGAGACCTTTTGGTGTAAGAGTCTGCAGCTTATGAATCCAATACATTTCTCTGATCTTTAACAGATTTTTTCGATCACCCCCTCTTCTAGGAATTTCTACCTTTTCAATGATTTGAAAGTGCAACTGGCTAATACTATGACCTGCTTCAAGAAAATGTGAAGATACTGGGGCTTCTTTATTGTTACATCTTTTATTTGACTTATGTTGTATTATACGTTCACGGGCCTCTCTTGTGGAATCTACAATATAATAAAGAGAACATGGACACTTAATCATATATATGATGTAACTTGTTCTACAGGTTAAAAATTTATTTATTTTATATTTTGTACCTTGCAGAGGATGATAAAAGTCACTTCCTTTAATCATGTAATTGCAGTTACTGCAACTTAGACAGGGAAAACAACCAGTCTTATTGGTTCCAATTTGTTTTTTGTATATTAATTTTTCTACTACCTATGTCTGCACGTACCAAACAGTCTTTCAAGGTTTTATTCTATCTATAAGCATGGGAAGGTTCTTAATTGAGTTTATAAATGGATTTACATCATGCAAGATATGCCAAAGTTTTTTTAAGTATTTTGCTTATTTTATTACTCAATTCATTGTATTTGGTAACAGAAATTAATTTGTCAGTTTCTTTGCTATTGGTTTTCTTGATTTTATGTATTGTATTATCGGTCATTGTTTCTTTCTTTTGTTCAACTAGAGCATGGGGATAACCCCTTGCTTTAAATTTATTCACCATTTCTTCTAATTTTTTTTCACAGTGATGTGTATCAGAGACAATTCTTTTTACTCTTACAAACTGGCTTTTAGGTAAAGCTTTAAATACATTTGGTGAGTGATGGCTATCGTATCTCAGTAAACTGTTCTTAACAGTAGGTTTAACAAATAAATCAGACTTTAAAAAGCCTCCTTCCTTATATACCTGAGTATCCAAAAAATTGACAGAACTCTCACTTATCGTTAAAGTAAATTTTAAACCTTATACAGAATTATTAAGGTCATCCACAAATGCCATGAGGCTACCAATGTCGCCCAGCCACACGCCAAAAATATCATCTATGTACCTCCACCAGAAGGTACCATAGAGTATGAACAATCTGTGATTATACACAAAGTGTTCTTCACAGTTGCTCATAAAGATATTGGTGTATGACAAGGCGAAATTGGAGCCCATGGCAGTACCCTGTAATTGCAAGTAAAAAGTATCAATGAAAAGAAAATAATTGCAATACAAAATAATCTCCAAAAGTTCAATAAAAAAATTAATTTGGTCATCAGAATATATACCTTCAGATTTTAGTAAATACTGTACAGACTCTATACCACTGGTATGTTTGATCAATGTATATAAGCTACATACATCTAAATTGTAGAGTATACATTTGTCTCCTATATTTCCCATGTTTTCAATCTTATTTAAAAAAAATCGCTAGTATCCTTGATATATGAGGTTGTCTAAATTACAAGAGGTTGCTAAATTTTATCAAGGAAAATAGGGATTTTTTTTAAAAAAATAGACTGCTTACCTGCCACTATAGGCCTACCTGGTGGTCTAGTGGGGTGTTTGTCAATCTTAGGGAGAGTATAAATTACAGGTTTGTTTGGATGTTTCACCGATAAACTTTTCTAAAGCTTTCTGAGATAACATCTCTTTTCATAGCTTGTGTTGTAATAAATTCAATTTGTTACACCTCTCTCCAGAAGGTGTAACACAAACAGACTGTCAACAAAAGAAAAAGAATGTGGGAGGTGCCTAAAGGGCAATCCGCTCTAAATTAGTAGTGGGAGCATAGACTGTCAGTTAGATTCCTTAGTCTACCTACACATTTACCATCTAATATATACAAGGAGGTCCCACAAAAAAAGAAATTTCTTTCAATAAATAAATAATCACAATTTTATTCAATGATTCAGTGTGTTACATAAAATAAACTAAATAGCTATATAATAAGCTAAAAGACACCGGTGTCCTATCACAGATAAATGATTCAATACTTAGATTAAAAAACTAACTAATAATAAATAATTCATACACAATGTACTTTTTTAATGCTTTTAGTAGAGGAGGCCCTATAGAAGAATCAGAGTTGATTGATCTCTGAGAGAGGGAGTTGGTAAAAATATGAATTTGATAACTAATTATACAGATACAACCCTAGTCTCCTAATATTTATGGATTTATGGAATCCCCAAATTATCAGTATTGACTATTATTAATTCCCTATGAGACATAATGGTTTTGCAATAAAAAAAAAATTGTATTAACTTACCCTCTAGTTATATATGTCATCATTTTTATTAAAGTCATTATTTTTATTAATGTCATCATTTTTTTTTATAGATATTCATATATATTTTTACTATTAATATTTATTAGGATTGTAATGTATGGATAAATTTCCTTTTTTTAGTGTAGTTCTTAAGGAGTGATTTGATTTTTTATGGAATGATTTATGATAAATTTTAAAAGAAGTCTTTTTAAATAGTTATTGAAATTTTTTTTTTTAAATGTATCTATATGTATAAGAATATATAAGTCAATAAAAAGATTTAAATGAAAAAAAAATTATACTCTAATTTTTTTTTATACTTTATAAATAATATAGATTGTTTATTTAGATTGCCATCATTTTCCACTTATGATATATATGGAACAGTCCAACAAAGAAATTAATTTGTAAAACTGTATATAAGGTTATATAAAAATGAGAATGAGTTTAATAAGAACAATAGATTAATGAATTGTATTGACTTAGTTTTAACTCCAAATAAGAAAACTGAGGACAAATATAAAGACTGTTATTATCATCCAATAAAGTCCATAAGTGAGTTCTTTATCGCATAATAAAGGGTTAACAAAACATTGCGTTTAACAGAGATTGCCTTTAAATAGAGGTGGAGCTGAGGAAAAAAGTATCTTGACAAAGGCTAGGAGAGAGCCGACACGCGTTGATCTGATCCACAGCTTCGTAAGGCAAGTGAAGCCAGAGTACTGGTGATGTTATTCTAAGCCCTGTTTGTGCGAAATAGCAGGTGAAGTTCATTGGAAAGTTTGTACAGCTATAACTCCCATAACTGCAACACCAGCGTTAGATTGGGACACTTAAAATCCGGTCCGTCTGACTTGCTGCTGTGGCGATAGGAGTTGAAGATTCAAAGAAGGGTACACACCACCATCCGAGGAGCTGATTGGTGAACTGAAACACCGGATCTTCAAAGTAAACCATTCGGGGATTCAACAACCGCTGACGAGCGGCATCTCAAACATTGGTCTAAGGACATTTAGTCGGCCTGGGGCAGTACAGGCACTAGTAGCACCATTCCGGCTGTCTGGATGAAAATTATGGTACTATCTCCCTAAACTTTTGAGCTGTTTGAGTATTTGAACTCAATCTTATTGTGGGAATTTGTACGCTTATAATTGTTGCTAAATTGGAGTAGACTTTGAAACACGAATATACACTCTACCCAAAGATTGACACGCTAGCAGGGAAGTGTTATATTGGAACCGCAGTAAATACTAAAGGAAAAAATCAATTCAGTGAACCAATCTGTGGGTTTTTTTGTATCAATTTTGCATCAACTTTGTATCAAGTTTTTTATAACTAATTTTTACAACTAATGTTTGAAAAAGTATATTGTGTATGAATTATTTATTATGAGTTAGTTTTTTAATCTAAGTATTGAATCAGTTAACTGTGATAGGGCACCGGTATCCTATTATATTGCTCCGGTATTATATTGCTATTTAGTTTATTTTAGTTAACACACTGAATCATTGAATAAAATTGAGATTATTTATTTATTGAAAGAAATTTCTTTTTTGTTGGACCTCCTTGTATATATTAGATGGTAAATGTTTAGGTAGACTAAGGAATCTAACTGACAGTCTATGCTCCCACTACTAATTTAGAGCAGATTGCCCTTTGGGCGCCTCCCACATTCTTTTTCTTTTGTTGACAGTCTGTTTGTGTTACACCTTCTGGAGAGAGGTGTAACAGGTGGGTGTGCTTTAATCCGTTTTGACTAGGCTCCTGGACAAGTCTTGGTGCTTGAATCAATTGTTCTTCTCTCCAGTCTGGTTGCAGCCCAGTCAGGGGTGATACAAATAACTTATTGGTGCTTTTTTGAAGAAAATATTTGTTATTTATATTTTATATCAATTTGATTTTAGAGATTAATTTGAATTAACGAAATTAAAGAAATTAAATATCTATTTAAAAAAGAAACCCCTATAGATTTATAAAATGGACATATTTAAAACAAGAGACAATATACTAATATCAATAGATGAATCAATTACAAATAATAGTGAGGTGTCAAATAATTCATATGAAAATGAAGGAGAAATGATTGCAGAGGGTATGAATTTTGAAAATCTAGAGAATATAATAATCAAAGAGATGAAAATAAATACAGAACTTAAATTCATGGAAAAATATGTGAATCAAGGTATGGTCCCGCGGGGCCTACACCTAAAAAAAGATTGTACATTTGAATTAAATACTATACATAAAGGAGAGTGGTTTGACATTTTAGACCTATTGGGAGTTATAATTAAAGCAAGGACATTTGCAGTGAAAAATCTTGGAGACAATATAATTATTCAGAAAAATCTTTTTGATAATAAGAAAAAGGAAATTCCCAAAGATAAACAGAAAGATTTGATTAAGAAATTAGAAGATTTAAAAAGTGACACCTTGAAGACAAAATTGAATAAATACCAGAGAGACCAAGATGATTATAGAATAGAGAAGGAGGAGGAAAAGAGGATGTAAACATTAAAATAAATACCATTCTATTTAGTAAAAAGAAGGAAAATAAAGAAGCATTAGAGAATAATAAAAAATCCATTAAGTTAATAACCAATGACAATAGAGACAATAACTCTTCTAGTAATAGGATTGAAAATAATGATAGAAGAGAATATACAAGAGATCCAATAAAACAAATGGAGACACCAATGGAAAATAGAAGAAGAGACAGAAGTTATAACTATAATAGAGATCATTACAATAAGGATAATCAAAGACAATTTAGAAATTGGAATTATTCCTATGAAAATAGATATGAACAGGGATATCGCGAACCATATAGGAATTTTAGAACATATAGGACTAGTGGAGGGGACTATGGACAGGAGAGGAGGAGATATAATGATGAGATGAGATCATATAGGAGAACTAGTGAACATAACCATAATAGACAGTGGAATCATAGAGAGACACAAAACCATAGAGGGTGGTACAATGAGAATTATAAAAGACAAACTGATGTTAGAGAAGATAAGAAACATACTGACTGGAAAGTACCAGTACAAAATAGATATGAAGTTTTAGGATATGAAACTAATAACATATCACAATTAAATTCACAACCAGAGACTTCAAGGGATTTTTTAGAGATAGGCAGGGACAGAACCCACGACCCACCAAGGGGATAAAGGAGAAGAGACGGCACAGAGGTAGAGGAAAGGGAAAACTAATTGTTCAAAGTGAAAGGAAAGACACTGAAATTAAAGGAATTTTCAACATTAGTGATGTACCCCTTATCTCAGAAGAGGAGAAAATATTAAACAGAGGCTTATCCTTTGCCCGTCTGTAAAGATAAATAAATTTGAACATTTAATTAAAGTAAATCAATTTATTCGAAAGCTTACTTTAAAAAAACATTTTTTAAAGAACCCAAATATAAAAAATAGTGTTATTAATGAACCACCAGAGAAACATGGAATTTCAAAGAATTATATTCACACAGAATTTAAAAAAAAATCAGCCTTTTTTCCCAGTCATGAGAAAGGTAATTTTATTGAATCGTTTGAAAAAATGGTTAAGCAGGATTTAGAAAAATTGGATATTGCAAATGATAAAACCATGAACTGGAATTTAACACTTAAAGAAAAAGAGGTTTTAAAGAACCTACGAAGTAGAAGTGATGTAGTGATTAAACAAGCAGACAAGGGTGGGGGTGGTTATCATGAACAGTACCTATTACCTAGAGGAAGCATATAGATTGCTGGGGGATACACAGACTTATAAGAGACTTCATAATGATCCTGGGTATAAATATGCTAAACAAATAGAAACATTACTTAAGGATGCATTATCTAACAGTCTAATTAATGATTCAGAGTTAACATTTTTAATGGTGCAGAATTTCCGGACCTCAATTTTTTACTTTCTCCCTAAGATCCACAAGAGTCTAGAGAGGCCCCCAGGTCAGCCTATAATATCAGGAATCCAGTCAATAACATCCAACCTTTCGCAATATATCGATTATTTTTTACAGGGTTATGTAAAGAGTTTACCCACTTACTTGTCTGATTCTACACATTTTCTGAATATAATAGAGACAGTAGACTGGCAGGAGAATATGATTTTGGTTACGTGTGACGTGAGTGCACTGTATACCAATATTAAACATGATTTGGGTATGAAGGCAATGGAATATTATTTGAGTCAAGATATTAATATGTTAGAAGAGCAACGAAATTTTATCCTGGAATGCATTTATTTTATTCTGAATAAGAACTATTTTAAATTTGATGATAAATACTTTTTACAGATCAATGGAATGGCTATGGGCACAAGGTTCGCACCCAGCTACGCGAATTTATTCATGGGGAGATTTGAAAATCAATTAAAGGATTACTTTCTGTTATAATTTTTAAGCTAAACAACTAACATATTAAAGTTAATAAACATTAATTAAAACCTACTGACCTATATTTTCTCCAAAACGAAGTTTCATAACGTTCTAAAAATTATATCTTTTATTCGCCGATGATGTCACGTTATCCTGCCCACTATTTTCAGCACTGCATGTTCAAAATACTTAAACCAATAACTTTGTGTTTAAAGCGCCATTTTGAAACCTAGGTATTGTAAAGAGCAAAGGATACCCACGGAGTGGGTTTGGAAAACAATTAAATTTGCAGACAAGATTTCTGATATACGGTAGAGATATGTTAATGAAATGCTATTGATAAAAAGCGTATTTGGGGTAGTTAGTTAGTAACAGGCATATAAAATATTTACTTACAGTGGCCCTTTAATAGAAAAATCACCATGGGGTGCGAACCTTGTGCTCTATAGGCGTTTCATTGATGATATGTTTTTTATCTGGAAGGGAGACCTGGAGCTTTTAAATTTATTTATAGAGGACTTAAATGATAATAATTTTGGGTTGAGCTTTACGCATGAGGTTATAATAAGATTCATTTTTTTGGATATTGAGTTAGAAATAGTCAATGGACAGATAAAACAAGAACATATTTTCAGAAAGTTGACTCGAATAATTATATTGACTCCAGCAGCTGCCATCATGAAACCTGGAAAAGGAATATACCAAAAAGTCAGCTTCTAAGAATTAGAAAAAATTGTACAGAAATAGAAGAATATGAGAAACAATCTGAAATTTTGGTAAACAGATTTAAACAGAAAGGGTATGATAAAAATAGGGTTGAAAAACTAGCTGCAGAAGTTAAAGATGTAGACAAAAAAATATTACTGAAAAAGAAATATAAGAAAGAAGAAAGAGAGGTAAATAATGATATGGATATACCTTTAATTACTACATACTCATCGCAATATAAACATTTTGAAAAAATAGTGAATAGACATTGGCATCTCCTCCTTAAAGACCCACTATTAGGTACGAGTTTGAATAGAAAACCTAGATTAATTTATAAAAAAGCACAGAATCTCAAAACATTATTAGCCCAAAGTGAATATTAAAAGGAAAATAATTTGATGTTTGACCAAGGTATTAAAGACTTGGAGGGAAAGAAAATAGAAGGATTCTTCCCATGTCACTTCTGTAAATCTTGCAAGTACAGCAATAAATTAAAGGAAATTAAATCACCAAAAACAGGGAGAAATTTTAAAATAAATGGAATTATACGTTGCACAGATGTGAATGTGATATATCTGATAAAATGTGACTGTGATTTATTCTACTTAGGTCAAACAAGTAGAAAATTGAAGGACCGTATTAGGGAACACATATTGTGCATTGAACATAAGAGACAGGATACTGTACTTTATAGACATTTTTCAGAAGTACATCATGGTAATATGAATAGTATGAAATACTGGGGCATTAAAAAAGTATTACAGGATGGTAGAAGGGGTGATGTAGAGAAAAAACTATTGCCCCAAGAAGCTGAACTAATATTCAATTTTGGATCACTATCCCCTATGGGTCTTAATAGTGAACTTGATCTGAACCATCTATTTTGAAATAGGAGTGAATGTTTTTTATGTAAAGTATCTTTTAGTAGAGGAGGCCCTATAGAATAATCAGAGTTGATTGATCTCTGAGAAAGGGAGTTGGTCAAAATATGAATTTGATAACTAATTATACAGATACAGCCCTAGTCTCCGAATATTTATGGATTTATGGAATCCCCAAATTATCAGTATTGACTATTCTTATTAATTCCCTATGAGACATAATGGTTTTGCAATAAAAAATATTAGTATTAACTTACCCTCTAGTTATATATCTCATCATTTTTATTAAAGTCATTATTTTTATTAATGTCATCATTTTTTATAGCTATTCATATATATATTTTTACTATTAATATTTATTCGAATTGTAATGAATGGATAAATTTCCTTTTTTTGTTGTTGTTCTTAAGGAGTGTTTTGACTCTGATTTTTTATGGTATGTTTTATGATAAATTTTAAAAGAAGTCTTTTTAAATAGTTATTGAAAAAAAAAATTTATACTCTAAAATTTTTTTTAGACTTTATAAATAATATAGATTATTTATTTAGATTGCCATCATTTTCCACTTATGATATATATGGAACGGTCTAACAAAGATATTAATTTGTAAAACTTTATATAAAAGGTTATATAAAATTGAGAATGAGTTTAATAAGAACAATAGATTAATGAATTGTATTGACTTAGTTTTAAACTCCAAATAAGAAAACTGAGGACAAATATAAAGACTGTTATTATCACCCAATAAAGTCCATAAGTGAGTTCTTTATCGCATAATAAAGGGTTAACAAAACATTGCGTTTAACAGAGATTGCCTTTAAATAGAGGTGGAGCTGAGGAAAAAAGTATCTTGACAAAGGCTCGGAGAGAGCCGACATGCGTTGATCTGATCCACAGCTTCGTAAGACAAGTGAAGCCAGAGTACTGGTGATATTATTCTAAGCCCTGTTTGTGTGAAATAGCAGGTGAAGTTCATTGGAAAGTTTGTACAGCTATAACTCCCATAACCACAACACCAGCGTTAGATTGGGACACTTAAAATCTGGTCCATCTGACTTGCTGCTGGGGAGATAGGAGTTTAAGATTCAAAGAAGTGTATGCACCACCATCCGAGGAGCTGATTGGTGAACCGAAACACCGGATCTTCAAAGTAAACCATTCGGGGATTCAACAACCGCTGACGAGTGGCATCTCAAACATCGTTCTAAGGACATTTAGTCGGCCTGGGGCAGTACAGGCACTAGTAGCACCATTCCAGCTGTCTGGATGAAAATTAAGGTACTATCTCCCTAAACTTTTGAGCTGTGTGAGTATTTGAACTCAATCTTATTGTGGGAATTTATACGCTTATAATTTTTGCTAAATTGGAGTAGACTTTGAAACACGAATATACACTCTACCCAAAGATTGACATGCTAGCAGGGAAGTGTTATATTGGAACCACAGTGAATACTAAAGGAAAAAATCAATTCAGTGAACCAATCTGTGTGTTTTTTGTATCAATTTTGCATCAATTTTGCATCAACTTTGTATCAAGTTTTTTATAACTAATTTTTACAACTAATGTTTGAAAAAGTACATTGTGTATAAATTATTTATTATTAGTTAGTTTTTTAATCTAAGTATTGAATCAGTTATCTGTGATAGGACACCAGTGTATTTTAGCTTATTATATTGCTATTTAGTTTATTTTATGTAACACACTGAATCATTGAATAAAATTGTGATTATTTATTTATTGAAAGAAATTTCTTTTTTGTGGGACCTCCTTGTATATATTAGATAGTAAATGTGTAGGTAGACTAAGGAATCTAACTGACAGTGTATGCTCCCACTACAAATTTAAAGCGGATTGCCCTTTGGGCGCCTCCCACATTCTTTTTCTTTTGTTGACAATAAATTCAATTTCCCTACGTATACGATTAGTGGGGTTATTATCAAGTTTCTGATAAACTAATTTGTAATTTAGTTGGCACATTGAAGGTATTTGTTTTTAATATATAACACACTATATGGTACTATGGGGCCTAGTTATCAAGCCGTCAACCTCAAATACGCTGGAATTCCGCAGCGTATTTGTGGCTAGGCTGATTCGCCTTAGTTATCAAAGACTAGAGACCGGAAAAAGTAGAATTTTGTGACGTAAATTTCGATCCGCCAATAGAATGCGAGCTCAATCTGATTGGCTGATTGGATCAGCCAATCGGATTGAACTTGAATCTGATTGGCTGATTCAATCAGCCAATCAGATTTTTCCTACTTTAATTCCGATTGGCTGATAGAATCCTATCAGCCAATCGGAATTGAAGGGACGCCATCTTGGATGACGTCCCTTAAAGGAGCCTTCATTTGTAGGTAGTCCGTCGGTAAAGAAGGATGTTCCTCTTCGGCGGGATGAAGATTGAAGATTGAAGACCCCGCTTGGAAGATGACATCGCCCGGATAGAAGACTTCTTCAGCGCCTCTTGGAAGATGACATCGCACGGATGGAAGACTTCTTCAACGCCGACTGGAGGATCACTTCATCGGATGGAAGATTTATTCAGCGCCCCATGGATGATGACTTTTGCCGCTCCGGATCTCCTCTTTGGTTCCATCGCTGCTCGGCTGAGTGAAGAAGACTAAAGGTAGGATGATCTTCAGGCGATAAGTGTTAGGTTATTTTAAGGGTGATTTGGGTTAGATTAGGGGTATGTGGGTGGTGGGTTTTAATGTTGGGGGGGGTTGTATTTTTCTTTTACAGGCAAAAGAGCTGAATTCTTTGGGGCATGCCCCACAAAAGGCCCTTTTAAGGGCTGGTAAGGTAAAAGAGCTTTGAACTTTTTTAATTTAGAATAGGGTAGGGAATTTTTTTATTTTGGGGGGGTTTGTTATTTTATTAGTTGGCTTAGATTAGGTGTAAGTAGCTTAAAATTGTTGTAATATTTTTAAAATGTTTGTAACTTATTTTTTTTATTTTTTGTAACTTAGCTTTTTTTATTTTTTGTACTTTAGTTAGTTTATGTAATTGTATTTAATTGCAGTTATTTGTAGTTAATTTATTTAATTAATTTAATGATAGTGTAGTGTTAGGTTTAATTGTAACTTAGGTTAGGATTTATTTTACAGGTAATTTTGTATTTCTTTTAGCTAGGTAGTTATTAAATAGTAAATAACTATTTAATAACTATTCTAACTAGCTAAAATAAATACAAAGTTACCTGTAAAATAAATATAAATCCTAAGATAGCTACAATGTAATTATTAATTACATTGTAGCTATCTTAGGGTTTATTTTACAGGTAAGTATTTAGTTTTAAAAAGGAATAATTTATTAAAGTATAGTGTAGTGTTAGGTGTAATTGTAACTTAGGTTAGTTTTTATTTTACAGGTTAATTTCTCTTTATTTTAGCTAGGTAAGCTATTAAATAGTTAATAACTATTTAATAGCTATTGTACCTAGTTAAAATAAATAGAAATTTGCCTGTAAAATAAAAATAAATCCTAAGATAGCTACAATATAATTATTATTTATATTGTAGCTATATTAGGGTTTATTTTAAAGGTAAGTATTTATTTTTAAATAGGATTAATTTAGTTCATAATAGAAATATTATTTAGATTTATTTAATTAATATTTAAGTTAGGGGGGGGTGTTAGGGTTAGTGTTAGACTTAGGTTTAGGGGTTAATAATTTTATTACAGTGGCGGCGGTGTAGTGGGGGGCAGGATAGGGGTTAATAAATGTATTATAGGTGGCAACGGTGTAGGGGGGGCAGGATAGGGGTTAATAAATTTAATATAGGTTGCGGCGGGGTCAGGGAGCGGCAGTTTAGGGGTTAAACTATTTATTTAGTTGCGGCTAGGTGCGGGATCAGCAGGATAGGGGTTAATAACTTAATTATAGAGGGCGACGGTATGGGGGGGCAGGATAGGGGTTACTAGGTATAATGTAGGTGGCAGCGGTGTCCGGGAGTGGCGGTTTAGGGGTTAATACATTTATAAGAGTTGCGGCGGGGTCTAGGAGCGGCGGTTTAGGGTTTAATACATTTATAAGAGTTGTGCCGGGGTCTAGGAGTGTCGGTTTAGGGGTTAATAACTTTATTGAGTTGCGGGGGGCTCCAGGGGCGCCAGTATAGGGGGTAGAACAGTGTAGTTAGTGTGGGTGCTTAGTGACAGGCTAGCAAGAAAGCTGTAAAAAAGTCGAAGAGCAGCGAGATCGGATGAGTGATAACATCGCCCCGTACTTGGTGTGCGGCTTTTTGACAGCTTTTTTGATAACTTAGGCGAAATTTTGCAGGTCCGCGGCGGCGATGTGAGGCGAGCTTAGGCGGGCGTATTGTGTCGGCGAAGGCAGGAAAAGTAGACACGTTGATAACTACCCCCCTATATCTTTAAGAGAATAAATTGTAATCTATGTCAATGCTATTATACATTGCAACCACTAGGATGTAGTTACCATACAGGAGGTGGGTGTGTCTTGTTACCTAGATTCAGGTATAAAGGTAGCCATTATGTATACACCTGCAGACATGACTAAGGACCTGTGAGAGGTCTGAAACGTTGTTGTTTGTTTTCTTGGGACCATAAAGCAATAAAGGTCTGTTGATTTATTCGTTGGGCTGGAGTAACCTTTTCTTTCAATCTTCAAAATCAAGAATACTCCAGAGAATATTGATTTTAAACTTGCATAGGTAATTTCAGAGGTTTTTTTATGCATTGCGTTCAGTTAAGAGAGTGATTTCTGTCCCTGCTGCAGCAAGGTGTGCTGTACCTTTAAGAAGGCCTGGAAGATCAATTAGGCCTTAATTAAAGTAGTCTATATTAGCTCTGTTTGCAGCATGATGCTGCTTGTTTATTGAGTTTTCTGACCTTTACTTTGTTGTTTGAATATACCGGTTTGATTTTGGCTTCCCCTGACTTTGCTTCTTTTTTAACTCCTGGGTTTCGACTGACTTGGTATTTTACTTCATTTTGTTTTTGGACTCTGCATTTGCTTAAAGGGATATTCCAGCCTAAATTGTAAACCACATGGGTGCATTTCGGTATTTAATAGAAGCAATTTTGTAATATACATGCATTAGTAAAAATGCTTCTAATAAAAGCTATAGCCAGGGGCGGACTGACAAGTCGGGCAGATCGGCCCTGGCCCGAGGGCCCTGCTTCTTAAAGGGGCCCCATGCATAATATTGATGCTGCATTTTGTTCCCTATTTTTTTTTTATTAATATATATTTTTGCCATGATGAAGTTGAACTTTTTTTTTTTGCGAGGGGGGGGGGCTGGGTGCGATGGTGGAGGAGACGCACGTGACTTGTCACTCGTAAGTGCATTACTTAAGTTAGCTCAAGCAGGCTCAAGCAGGAGCCGGTATAGGAAAGAAAGACTGGACTGGCGGAGTCTGGAGAGGAGCAGCGTGGAGGAGCCGGACCGCGGTGTAGTAACACAAGTAAGCGGCAGCCTGCAATATATATGTGGACCGGCCAGTCAGGTGTGTGTATATCCGAATCCGGTCCACATATTATTAGTCATCCCAGCTGCCCTGGCTGGGTCAGCAGCTCAGCACTCAGCTCCGCCTCCGCCTCCACACGCCTGCGCACATAATTTAGCAGAGGCTAGAGTTAGGCGGCAGCTGCACTGGTGGCACCACGTGATTTTCAGAGCTGAGCTGAGCCTGCTGAGGAGGCTGGTGCAGACGTTGACTGAGTCAGGCGGCAAAGACGTCACGAGACGGACCTGATAGTTACAGACCGGGACCGGTAACTAGGTTCTTAAGTGTCAGACAGTGAATGTGATAGACAGAGGCCGGCTGCTGTTGGAGGGGGGCCAGGGGCGGGCCAGATGGCAATCATGACATATTTGCATTGCAGATTGCAACAACTTACGCAGGGCAGGTGCACAGTCAGTGTGACAGTCACAGAACCCAGAAATTCTAATTTTTTTATGATTTTGTACAATAGAGAATAATTGTTAGGAACCTCTATAATATTATATATCTGTATATATGTACTGGGGAGGGGGCTGTGTGTGAGACAGAGGGAACCTCTATAATATTATATATCTGTATATAAGGTACTGGGGAGGGGGCTGTGTGTGAGACAGAGGGAACCTCTATAATATTATATATCTGTATATAATGTACTGGGGAGGGGGCTGTGTGTGAGACAAAGGGAACCTCTATAATATTATATATCTTTAAATAAGGTACTGGGGAGGGTGCTCTGTGTGTGAGACAAAGGGAACCTCTATAATATTATATATCTGTATATAAGGTACTGGGGAGGGTGCTCTGTGTGTAAGACAAAGGGAACCTCTATAATATTATATATCCGTATATAAGGTACTGGGGAGGGGGCTGTGTGTGTGAGACATAGGGAACCTCTATAATATTATATATCTATATATAAGGTACTGGGGAGGGTGCTCTGTGTGTGAGACAAAGGGAACCTCTATAATATTATATATCTGTATATAAGGTACTGGGGAGGGTGCTCTGTGTGTGAGACAGAGGGAACCTCTATAATATTATATATCTGTATATAAGGTACTGGGGAGGGTGCTCTGTGTGTGAGACAAAGGGAACCTCTATAATATTATATATCTGTATATAAGGTACTGGGGAGGGGGCTGTGTGTGTGAGATAAAGGGAACCTCTATAATATTATATATCTGTATATAAAGTACTGGGGATGGTGCTCTGTGTGTGAGACAAAGGGAACCGCTATAATATTATATATCTGTATATAAAGCACTGGGGAGGGGGCTGTGTGTGTGAGACAAAGGGAACCTCTATAATATTATATATCTGTATATAAGGTACTGGGGAGGGTGCTCTGTGTGTGAGACAAAGGGAACCTCTATAATATTATATATCTGTATATAAGGTACTGGGGAGGGGCTGTGTGTGTGTGAAACAAAGGGAATCTCTCTCTATAATATTATATATCTGTATATAAGGTACTGGGGAGGGGCTCTGTGTGTGAGGTAGAGGGAACCTCTCTATAATATTATATATCTGTATATAAGGTACTGGGGAGGGGGCTGTGTGTGTGAAAGACAGAGGGAACCTCTCTATAATATTATATATCTGTATATAAGGTCCTGGGAAGGGGGCTGTGAGTGTGAGACAAAGGGAACCTCTATAATATTATAAATCTGTATATAAGGTACTGGGGATGGGGCTGTGTGTGAGGCATAAGGAACCTCTACATTGTGTTAAATTTGTATATATTAGGTTTTGGCGGGCGTTAGACCTATAGTACTGTATATCTCTACATGAGATGCTGTATGAGGGGAGCAGCAATGTTCTACTGGGAGCTAACTGAACATGTTGGGTGGGCCAATAACAAGAGGCATATATGTGCATCCACCAATCTTCAGCTAAATCCAAGTAGTCCATTGCTGCTCCTTAGATAATAGAAGTAAATTGTAATGAATGTGTTTAAAATTGTATGTTCAATATGAATCATTAAAGGGTCAGTAAAGTCATAATTAGACATGCATGATTTAGACAGAACATAACATTTTAAACAACTTTCCAATTTACTTCTATTATATAATTTGCTTCTTTCTCTTTTTTTCCTTTGCTGAAAAGTTTAGGTAAGCTCAGGAGCCACAAAGAACCTAGGTTCTAGCTGCTGATTGGTGGCCGCATATATATACCGATTGCCATTGGCTCACCCATGTGTTCAGTTAGAAATCAGTAGTGCATTGCTGCTCCTTCAACAAATGATACCAAGAGAATGAAGAAAATTTGAAAATAAAAGTAAACTGAAATAAAAATTGTATGTTCTACCTAAATCATGAAATAATTTTTTGGGGTTTCATGTCCCTCTAACGTTTAATTTTGACTTTACGCTCCCTTTAAAATTAATTTCTCTAAACCTGCTCTGGTTTCAGTTAAAATGGAGATAGTTTTATCTTTATTTAGTATAGACGCATACTTATAGAATTATGCATCTTTTATGTAAAGGATTTTTTTTTTGCATAAGCACTTGCCAATTTACAATATTTAATTCATATAAAAAATATTGAAGGAAACAAATTGTCTCTTTATATGGCAATTAAAAACATGGTGGGGGAGGGGCATATGAAGGGGGAGGGGCAAGGGAGGTGGGAGGGGCACAGGGGATGGGAGGGGCAATAGGGTGGAGGAAGGGCAGATGAGGTAGGTAGGTGGAGCAAAGAGGGGGTGGGGGGCCCTGTCACACTTTTGCCCGCGGGCCCTGGTTGGTCTCAGTCCGCCCCTGGCTATAGCTGTTTCAAAAGCATATTTAAGTATGCACCGTGCACCAGCATTTTAAACACAGCACTTGCTAAGAGAGCCTAAGGTGCTTGTACCATTTGGTAATGACTCAATTTGATAATTGCTGACATGATACAAGCCTCACTGATGATCTGAGCAGCTGCAGTATTTAAAATGTGGGTGCAGTGAAAAAAAAATGTTAACACTAAAACAGTAATAACTTTTACTAGAAGCATTTTTGCTAATACATGTATATTGCAAATATGTTTCTATTCAAACATGTAATTCATCTATGTGCATTTACATTTTGACTGGAATGTCCCTTTAATGATTCTGTACTGCTTTTACCTGTAAGGCCCAGGCCCGGACCCGGAATGTTTTTGAATTTATTTTTTACCTTGATTTATTATGTTAGAAGATCAGCATTTAAGTCACCTATGCAAGTTTATCTTCCTCTGTCTAGTGAGACTAAAATTTTACAAAGGTATGTTTTCCTTTGGCATTTAGATTTATTATTTACAGTTACATTCTAGTATTTGCTCTTTGCTTTAAAGGTGCTGATTAAAGTACTAGACATAGTTCAGCTACTAAGTTTAATCTCATTGCTCATAACTGTGTTTAACTTGTAGTGTCAAGCATGTGCCATGAAATCTCCATAGACAAACATTGGAAATAGGTCTTACTGAAGAGGTCAATAACTGTAAATATTGCACTGTCATAGGATGTCACCTTTGACAGAAATCAATTTGTAAACTATGTAAACTCATAGAGCAGGGCTGTCAAGTGCTGAAGCTCGCAGCTCATACAAATCTTCTATCATCTGTTGCATCACTTACTACATAGTTTTTAAATTGCCTTAAGAAGCAACATCAGCACAATAACTGAGTGTCAGAAGATTCATTAAATGGGTCTCCATGGCTGAGCAACTGTGCACAAGCCTAACATTAACATGTGCAATGGCAAGTGTCAGCTGGAGTGGAGCAGTGTTCTCTGGAGTGATCAGACTACCACTATCTAGTAGTCTGATGGAAGAATATGGGTGTGGTAAATGTCAGAAAAATGCTACCTACTGGAATGCATAGCGCCTACTGAAACGTTTGATGGAGGATAGATAATGGTGTGGGGCTGTTTTTCAGGTTTTAGACTAGGCCCCTTAGTTCCAATGAAGGGTCATCTTAATGCTACAGGATACAAACATTTTTAGACAATTGGGTGTTTCCAACTTTGTGGCAACCGTTTGGGGAAAGGACTTTTCTTTTCCAACATGGCTGTGCCATGATGATATGGTTTGATAGGTTTGGTGTGGATGAACTCAAGTGATCTTCACAGAGCCCTGACCTCAACCCAATTTAACACATTTTGGATTAATTGGAAAGCCGATTATGACCCAGATCTTTTTACCCAACATCAGTTCCTAACCTTACAAATGCTATTTTGGCTAAATGGACACAAATTACCCAAATATACACTCCAAATCTTGTCCAAAGTCTTCCGGGAAGAGTGGTACTTGTTATAGTCACAAAGGGGGGCCAACTCTATATTAATGCCCAAGGTTTTGGAATGGGATGTCACACCATTTTCTAATATATATATATATATATATATATATATATATATATATATATATATATATATATATATATATATATATATATATATATATACAGGTGGCCCTAGTTTTACAACGGTTCAATTTACACCATTTCAGAATAACAACCTTTTTTTCCAGTCATGTGACTGCTATTGAAAAGCATTGAGAAGCAGTGCATTTATTAAAATAGCCAGTAGGTGGAGCTGTCCGCTTGTGTTGCAGCAAAGCCAAGCAAGCTGAAATTAATCAGTTTAACCAGACCTGAGCTATCGAGCAGATTTCAAAGGAACAAGATCTTCTGTCTATAAATCAGTCCAGATTGGAATGCATAGAAAGAACTGTTTGCAGAAACATGCAAGAGAAGTCTGTGTTGTGTGATTAGTTTATTAGGTTTATAATGCTGTTTAGCAAATGTTTTTGTTCATTTAACTTAGTTTAATTATATATTCTGTGTTGTGTGATTATTTTATTAGGTTTATAATGCTGTTTAGCATTTAAAGTCTTCATTTCAAAGCTGTAAAAATAATGTATTAGGTGTTACATATGACAATTTTGAGAGGCGCCTGGAACCTATCTCCCTCACTTCCCATTGACTTACATTATAAACTGGGTTTCAATTTACAACGGTTTCGATTTACAACCATTCCTTCTGGAACCTAACCCCGGCGTAAACTGAGGGCTACCTGTATATATATATATATATATATATATATATATATATATAACTCCACAGGGATCCAGCACTCACTGCACAATAACAACCACCGGGGTGCACTCCAACAAGTTAATATGTAAATCTCTGACAAAGAAGGCACTCTCTGTATATCAGTACAATCTATCTAATTGGGTACCATCCTCAAATATACACAAATCACATATATAACTTACATTTATAGTTTCTCCATCAGCAACCTCAGTGCATCAAACTAAAAAAGGCCCAGCACCAAAAAAACAATCCCCACATAGGGATATTCACTGAGTCTCTACTAGCACATTTTAATCACTGTGCACTAGTTTACAAGAATACATTGAACCGTTCTGAAGTGGCCTTCTATGAGTACAGATCTGAATCCCATCAAACATCCGGGGGAAAGAGCTGAAACTCGCAGTTTGGAAAAGGCACCCATTAAACCTGGAGCAGTTTGCTCAAGAAGAGTGGGTCAAGATCCCAGTATAAAAGTGTAGAAATATTATTCAGACCTACAATAAGCGCTTGATTGCAGTAAGTATCCCCAAAGTCTGTGCTACAAAATAACAAAATGTATGCTTACCTGATACATTTCTTTATTTTCGGCCATAGAGAGTCCACAACGTCATTCCAATGACTAGTGGGATATTCAACTTCTGGCCAGTAGGAGGAGACAAAGAGCACCCCAGCAAAACTGTTAAGTGTAACTTCCCTTACCCATAATCCCCAGGCATTCAGCCAAAGGAAAATGGAAAAAGAAGAAACACAAGGGTATAGAGGTGCTTGAGGTTTACTCAAAAAAACTGCTGAATTATAATTTTAAAAAAAAAGGGCGAGGTTGTGCACTCTCCATTCCCGGAAAGAAAGAAGTTTATCAGGTAAGCATAAATTTTGTTTTCTTTCCTATGGCATGGAGAGTCCGCAACGTCATTCCAATTACTAGTGGGAACCAATACCCAAGCTAGAGGACACGGAATGAAAAGGGAGGGAGAACAAGGCAGGAGGACCTAAACAGAAGGCACCACCTCTTGAAGAACCTTTCTCCCAAAAGAGGCTTTAGTTGAGGTAAAAGTATTAAATTTGCAGAATTTGGGAAAAGTATGCAAAGAGGACCATGTTGCTTCCTTGTAAATCTGTTCCACAGAAGCTTAATTTTTGAAAGCCCAGGATGAGGAGACAGCCCTAGTGGAACGAGCTGTAATTCTCTCAGGAGGCTGCTGTCTAGCTGTCTCATAAGCAAAACTAATCATACTTCTTAACCAGAGGGAAAGGGTAGTAGAAGTGGCCTTCTGACCCTTATGCTTTCCAGAGAAAACCACAAACAGGGCAGAAGATTGCCGAAAATGTTTAGTAGCTTGTAGGTAAAATTTTAAAGCACGCACAACAAAAAGAAGGAACAACAATTTCCTGATTAACGTTTTGATCTGACGCCAACTTAGGGAGAACACCCAATTTAGTACTAAGGACCACCTTATCTGCATGAAAAATAAGGTACAGGGAATCACACTGCAGAGCTGAAAGCTCAGAAACTCTGCGAGTGGAAGAAATAGCGAGAATAAACAAAACCTTCCAAGATAACAATTTTATATCAACAACATGCATTGGCTCAAACAAAGCCTGTTGCAAAACATTAAGAACGAGATTAAGGCTCCAAGGAGGAGCAACAGGTTTAAACACAGGCCTGATTCTCACCAGGGCCTGAACAAAAGCTTTACCAACTGGCAAATCTTCCAGACATTTGTGCAAAAGAATAGACAGTGCAGGAATCTGACCCTTCAGAGTACTGAGTGACAAACCTTTCTACAGGCCATCCTGAAAAAAAAAGATAAAAACCCGGCTCCAGGAGTAACCCTTAAATTTGCACCAATAAAAATATTTACGCCATACCTTATGGTAGATCTTGCGAGTAACAGGTTTGCGAGCCTGAAGCATAGCATCAATGAGAGCTTCAGAAAACCCACATCTAGACAGAACTAGGTGCTCAATCTCCAAGCAGTCAGCTTCAGAGAATCCAGGTTTGGATGAGTACCAATATTTTTTCTCATTTGTTTTTCTGTTTAATGTAATATGTGAAGTCATAAAAGTGAAGTTTTTGTTCTATTACATTTGAAATAAAGTGAGGTGGATACCAGATACTTTTGAAAATTTTGACTTTGTTAAAATATAAATGTACGTTTTCCTAAAAAGGGGACAATACTTTCAGCCACATCTGTATATGACATCATATCATGTGTAATATGCAGTGGTGTATTTATGCTTTATACCTAAAATCCCCTAAGCCTCAACACGTTAAGCGCATATATTTCTCACAATCAGAGACTAGGGGGCATATTTATCAAGCTCCGTATGGAGCTTGATGCCCCGTGTTTCTGGCGAGCCTGCAGGCTCGCCAGAAACACAAGTTATGAAGCAGCGGTCACAAAGACCTCTGCTCCATAACCTGTCCGCCTGCTCTGAGCAGACGGACAGACATCACCGGAAATCAACGCGATCGAGTGGGATCGGGTTGATTGACACCCCCTGCTGGCGGCCCATTGGCTGCGAGTCTGCAGGGGGCGGCGTTGCACCAGCAGCTCTTGTGAGTTTGAAGTTTACGGGTATCATGCCATAGAACTAGCGCTTATTATTCTGCTGCTCTATGCACATGCCTAATTGGCCTAGGCCAAAATAAGCTCCTGGTCACACGGCATCACTGATGACATTCCATGCAGTTTTAAACAGTACAGCAGTAGCTATTTTCACTAACACTTAGTCATTTCTTACCATCATCAGGTAGTAACACTTACTTTACATTAGGACTGTAGTGCTATTTAACCAATATATATGCTGAGTATCAAAGTAAAGGGAAATTGCAGCTAAAATTGAAATGCACATGGATGCATTTTCGTTTTGAATAGCATTATTGCAACACACATTTAGAAGCAAATATGCTTCTAGTAACAGCTAAAGCTGCTTCATAAGTGTATTTAAGTATGCTCATTGCACCAGCATTTTAAACACAGCACTTGCTCAGAGAGCCTAAGGTGCTTGTACCATCTGTTAATGACTCAATTTGTTGTTTGTGACAGGATACAAGCCCCACTGGCTCTCTGAGCAGCTGCAGTATTTAAAATACTGATGCACTGTGAATATCTAGCTATGCTTCACATGCATGAGCTGAGAAAATTGTTAACACTAAAACAGTGATAACTATTACTAGAAGCATTTTTGCCAATACAAGTATATTACAAATATGTTTCTATTTAACGCTTGTCCGGTTAGCGAGACTGAACGCCTCACATTACAGGTAAGGGATAAAACAAACGTTACACCCAACACAACATAAATACATTAAAATAAACAGTTACACTCATATAAACTCTATTTGATAAAAAAATATTCACATAAATATTAATAAATTATTTGTAAGAATTCAAATGTATATGGCCATGTATTTGACTGCAAAGGGCTCTAATATATATATATATATATATATATATATATATATACTATATAGATATATATATATATAAGTGTGTGTCTAAACAGTAATTAAATAATAATATTTAATAAAGGGTCAGATCACAAATGGAGCACTAATTAAGACTCCCACTCAAGTGTTAACTGCGCTAAAAGTAAGCGTTTTGCGCGCGTTGGGTTGTGCTCATATTATAAGTTGAAAGTAAACTCTTTTCCCTCGCACCTTAACCTGACAAGCACAAAAAGCCAAACTTAGAATATCGTGTGAGCATTCACATATTTCTCCCATAGAAGTCAATGGTGAAAAAAAGTGGGAAAAAACCTAACACACTACTCGCGTGCAAACATTTGATTGCATATTCTTAAGTGCACTAACCCGACATGAAAATATGAATATTCACATTGCATTGTTCTTCACATAGCAGAATATGTTATATTTATTCATAAATAAATATTTTTACTTTTATCTGATTTTTTTTATACAATATGTATCTATATCTATATATATATATATATACATGATTATACATACGTATAGGTATATACAGATTTATATAAGAATATCTATTTAGAAATATATAGAACATATTCTGCTAGGTGCATACCATTGGAATGTTAAATATTTACAGTAAATTCCTAGTTAAAAACTTTATTAAATTAAAATATATTGCATAAATATGTTTTTTCATGTTTTCATCTACTTGACAGCAAAGGGCTTCAATGCACTTTAATATGTCTATATATGTGTACATATGTATTTTATATGTGTATATATGTCTGTAAATACATATATACAAATATAAATACATAAATGCATACGTACACATATATAGACATATACTGTATATATATGTACTAGTCCTAAAGCCTGTGTACACGGGCCATTTTTTGCAGTACAGCGGTCCCACCCGTTGCTCTCTCTCTCCCCCTCTCTTTTGCTCTCTCTCCCCCCTCTTTGTCTCTCTTCCCCCCCCCCTTTGTCTCTCTTTCCCCCCTCTCTTTTGCGCTCTCTCTCTCCCCCCTCTCTTTTGTGCTCTCTTTCTCCCCCTCTATTTTTCTCTCTCTCCCCCCTCTCTTTTGTTCTCTCTTTCCCCTCTCTTTTGCTCTCACTCTCCCCCTCTCTTTTGCTATCTCTCTCCCCCCTCTTTTTTGCTCTCTCTCTCCCCTCTCTTTTGCTCTCTCTCCCCCTCTATTTTGCTCTCTCTCCCTTCTCTTTTGCTCTCTCTCCCCCTTCTCTCTTTTGCTCTCTCTCCCCCCTTTCTTTTGTACTCTCTCCCCCCTCTCTTTTGTTCTCTCTCCCCCCTATTTGGCTCTCTCCCCCCTTTCTTTTGCTCTCTCTCCCTCCTCTTTGGCTCTCTCCCCCCTTTATTTTGCTCTCTCTCCCCCTCTTTGGCTCTCTCCACCCTTTCTTTTGCTCTCTCTCCCTCCTCTTTGGCTCTCTCCCCCCTCTCTTTGGTGCTCTCTCCCCCTCTCTTTTGCTATCTCTCTCTCCCACCACTTTTTTGCTTTCTCTCTCCCTCTCTTTTGCTATCTCTCTCTCCCCCCTCTTTTTTGCGCTCTCTCCCCCTCTCGTTTGCGCTCTCTCCCCCCTCTTTTTTGCGCTCTCTCTCCCCTCTCTTTTGTTCTCTCTCCCCCTCTCTTTTGCTCTCTCTCCCTTCTCTTTTGCTCTCTCTCCCCTCTCTTTTGCTCTCTCTCCCCCCTTTCTTTTGCGCTCTCTCCCCCTCTCTTTTGTTCTCTCTCCCCCCTCTTTGGCTCTCCCCCCCCCCTTTCTTTTGCTCTCTACCCCATCTTTGGCTCTCTTCCCCCTTTCTTTTGCTCTCTCTCCCCCCTCTTTGGCTCTCTTCCCCCTTTCTTTTGCTCTCTCTCCCCCTCTCTTTTGCTCTCTCTTCCCCCTCTTTTGCTCTCTCTCTGCCCTCTTTTGCTCTCTCTCCCACCACTTTGGCTCTCTCTCCCTTCTCTTTTGCTCTCTCTCTCCCTCTCTTTTGCGCTCTCTCCCCCTTTCTTTTGCGCTCTCTCCCCCCTCTCTTTTGTTCTCTCTCCCCCCTCTATGGCTCTCTCCCCCTTTCTTTTGCGCTTTCTCCCCCCTCTCTTTTGTTCTCTCTCCCCCCTCTTTGGCTCTTTCCCCCCTTTCTTTTGCTGTCTCTCCCCCTCTTTGGGTCTCTCCCCCCTTTCTTTTGCTCTCTCTCCCCCCTCTTTGGCTCTCTCCCCCCTCTCTTTTGCTCTCTCTCCCCACTCTCTTTTGCTCTCTCTCTGCCCTTTTTTGCTATCTCTCCCCATTCTCTTTTGCTCTCTCTCCGCCCTCTTTTGCTCTCTCTCCCACCTCTTTGACTCTCTCTCCCACTCTTTTGCTCTCTCTCTCCCCTCTTTGGTGCTCTCTCTTCCCATCTCTGGCTCTCTCTCTCTCAAACCCTTTAGCGCTCTATCTCAAGGCCTCCCCATAAAGGCACCCTGCCCGGCCATGCCCATTGCAGCACCCCACCCGGCCATGCCCCCATTGTGGCACCCCGCCCGGCCACGCCCTTCGTCATGCCCAACCTCACCCCTCGTCACGCCTGGCCACGCCCCTGACATGCCGCTTTCGCCTCCCTCTCTGCTGTCAGGATACAAATGGCCAGGTATGTTTGTCCTCGCGCAGTCTCTACTGCGCATGACTGCATCTGGCAAACATACCTGGCCATTTATTATATAGGATGTATCTCAATGTTAAAGCTGTTTGGCTGCCTTTTTTTCCTTATACCTAAGATCTCATATGTTTAAGCCCTTATAACTTTTGTGTGCAATATTTTTTTGGATAATTTTTATTAGTTAGTGTTATCATGAGTGTAACTATACTTTGTAATGTGTTTTTGATGTGTTTTGTGCAGCTATTTTGTTTCATGAAACAGTTTACTGCATCCTCAGAGCTCTAGTTAGCATTCTAGAGTAAATCGCGATTGCGTTAAAGCAATCACATTTACTTTCAACTCATATCAGCAGTGTAGTTGTGCAAAAATAGTTTCTTTCATGATTTGTTTGTCAATTTTTTTCAAAATTTGTTGATGAGCAAAATAAAACCAATGAATGAATACAACATTCATTCAATTATTTGTTTGTTAATTTGCTCCTTGATGTGTTCATTCATTTCCTTATATAAAAGATAAGAAACCAATCAAGAAATGAATGAAAAGATTTTCTAGTTCTCATTCATTTCGTTTTGCTTATTAACTCATTTTGGCATAGATTTGCCAAATAACCAAAAAATAATTTTTGTACATGTCTAATGCAGGTTACATCTATGCAATAAACCTTCTTAGTGCTTGATTAGTAAACAAAAATTTTGTGTAAAATTAGTGCAAAAGCAGCACAATGTTGTGTTAGTAAGGCAATGTTTTATTACAGTGGAAGAACCTGACATTATTTAAAGCATTACGGGAATGTTTAACTGCAGTATCATTATTTGCTTATGATAAGCATTCTTGGCTGAACTTTTGACAAGCAGTCAGTGCCAGCAGAGTGCTGATATTAATTCAAGGGAAATAAAGGTGGGGTTTGAAATATATGCCCTGCGTGCTGGTAAAGTGATGCCACATGTCATCAACGGTAGTTGAAGCAAGTGTAGGATGCACATGCTTATGTCATACCACCGTATTAAGAAAAAATCCTGTGAAGAGTGAATTTTAACTTGAATTATTTTTCCATATTAAATTATATTGCAAAAAAGGCTTCTAGTTCTAGACAATTTTAAATACATTATAGTGCTTTTTAAATTTCACCTTCATGACCCTTTAACTAAATTACAGCTAGATTACAAATGGTGCGCTGTTGCGGGCGAGTGATAGCGGCTTCTTGCGCATTCCAAAATAGTGCACGTGTTACAAGCTGAAGTAAAAGCGAGAAGTTACTGAAACCCTCGCTTAAAGTGTATTGAATTACACACAAAGTTGCACTAAACAAAACATAAATACATTTTAAAATACAGTTACACTCATTTAAATACTATCTGATAAAAATTATTTACATAAATATAAAAAAGTTATAAGGGTTAAAAGGCATATGACAAGGTGTTGGACTGCAAGGGGCAATTATCTATATACTGTATACATATACATGTCTAAATATGTGTATGTATGTATGTGTATAATTATATATATATATATATATATATATATATATATATGTGTGTGTGTATGTACATTTGTGTTTGTGTATTAATCTGTTTTACTGTATATTTACTGTACATATTTAACATTCCAAAGTTCTTCACATACAGGATAATGTATTTTTTTATTGTAAATACATATATATATATTTACTGTATATATATATGTGCGTGTATACCTATGCATCTATATACATAGACATAGGTGTAGATATCTATTTTACATTAACCTCATTCCCAAGGTTCACTTGGGATGGATGCCAGAGGATTGGCAGGGTTGGGGCAATTTACCCACAGCTGCTTAATGCCAGGTTTCTGACTTTACCGTAACATATATATATATATAAATATATTTATATTTAAAAATACAAATTAAAAAATGTTCTATGTAAAGAACATATGGCTAGATTACGAGTTTTGTGTTATGAGGGGTGCGGTGCTAACTTGCACGTTATTGTCACCGCTCACTAACCTACAGCGCTGGTATTACAGGTTTTTCTAAACCCGCCGTTATCAGGCAAGAAATTGTGCTCCATATTGCACTTCAAGTCTGGTTGTATGTGCTCTTGCACGATATCCCCATAGACATCAATGGGAAGAGCAGGCTGAAAAAAAAAGCCTAACACCTGCAATAAAGCAGCGTAAAGCTCCGTAACGCAGCCCCATTGATTCCTATGGGGAAACAAAATTTATGTTTACACCTAACACCCTAACATGAACCCCGAGTCTAAACACTTATACTTATTAACCCCTAATCTGCAGCTCCGGACATCGCTGACACCTACATTATTCTTATTAACCCCTAATCTGTTGCCCCTAACATCGCTGACACCTACATTATATTTATTAACCCCTAATCTCCTGCCCCCAATGTCACTGCAACCTACCTACACTTATTAACCCCTAATCTGCCGCCTCCAGCGTCACCGCCACTATAATAAATGTATTAACCCCTAAACCGCCGCACTCCCGCGACTCCATCTTCAAGACATTCGGCACGGAGCATCCTCTCCTTTCGACGTCTTCTTCCCGAATGAATGTTCCTTTAAATGACGTCATCCAAGATGGCATCCCTTGAATTCCGATTGGCTGATAGCATTCTATCAGCCAATCGGAATTAAAGGTGAAAAAAATCCTATTGGCTGATGCAATCTGCCAATAGGATTGAGCTTCAATCCGACTGGCTGATCCAATCAGCCAATAGGATTGAGCTTGCATTCTATTGGCTTTTCCAATCAGCCAATAGAATGCAAGCTCAATCCTATTGGCTGATCGGATCAGCCAATAGGATTTTTTCACCTTTAATTCCGATTGGCTGATAGAATTCTATCAGTCAATCGGAATTAAAGGTATGCCATCTTGGATGACGTCATTTAAAGGAACCTTCATTCGTCATTAGTCGTCGGAAGAAGAGTATGCTCCGTGTCGGATGTCTTGAAGATGGAGCCGCTCCGCGCCGGATGGATCAAGATAGAAGATGCCGTCTAAATGAAGACTTCTGCCCGTCTGGAGGACCACTTCTGCCGGCTTGGATGAAGACTTCTCCCGGCTTCGTTGAGCATATTTTACTATCCTATGTTCTTCACATAGAAACAGTTTAATTTTTATTACTAAAATATATTTCTATATATATGTGATAATGCTAATGTAAAATATATATCAATACCTATTATCAGGTTCCTTGCTTATTTGAATCGCAACTGCAGAGTTTAAATAAATTATATTTGTTTCACAACTGGAGTACAGGCTATTATATCAGCATAGACTGTATTTTTATAAGGAAATGCAGTAAGACTTTATATGGTTATATATTATTGTTATACCATATAAGTAATAAGAGACTGAAAATAAGTATTAGTATTAATAACAACTTTTGACATTAGTATAGCTCAAGCCCGTATAAGAGAGATAGAGTTCATTGTAATAAGCACTGAAGCGTGAGAGATATGAGACACACAGACTGCAGGTGCTGACAGGGGCGTGACCTGCTGCGAGACACAGCACACTGAACAATGTTTGCAGCGTGGACATCCAAACACAGACCAGTGAGTGCACTGAGAGCCGTGAGACACGCTGAGTTGCGAGGAGCTGTCTGACACGCTGAGATGTGTGAAGCTGTGTGACGTCACAGAAAGTCCGTTACTGTCCGGTATGGGAATGAATCAAAGAATGTTTATAACATTATCATGAAACATACGTTGCAAATGTTAGTAATATTTCAGAGACAAAGTCAGTTTAGAAATGTTCAAGAGAAAACATGACATTTGAAATTAGCCGTTAGTTTAGGCTTCTAAGGTAAATTAGAATAGATACAAATACCGTAGCGGTAGTAAGTAGAATCCTTCTGTTGGAAATTAAGTAGCAATTCCTGTAGAGATGTAGAGTTGAAATAAATTAATACTTCTTGGAATAGTAAACTTCAGGATGAAATGAGACTAGTTGTTATCAGTCCTTAATGAGACCAAACTGCAGCTGGTATTTGTAATCCAAATGTTGAAGTAGTAAAAGTAAATCTTCTCTTGATATGAATGTAGCTTGATATGAATGTAGC
The DNA here is from genome assembly GCF_027579735.1 of Bombina bombina. Taxonomy (NCBI): domain Eukaryota; kingdom Metazoa; phylum Chordata; class Amphibia; order Anura; family Bombinatoridae; genus Bombina; species Bombina bombina. The sequence continues at coordinate 959,095,941 of NC_069499.1, forward strand.
TTATAAGAAACAGAGCACTGGTTTTAGCAAACAATACTCAACAACTAAGCACTTGGGGCGTGGTGATGCCTTAAGTACAGGTGAGGAAGGTGAGTTGAGGCAAAAGGTAAAAGCAGGACTGGAATCCTTACAGATCCCCCCCCTCAAGCAAGCCGACCACGGGTTGGAATTTAGGTCTACTTGGATAGCGTCTATGGAAACAAGCAATACGCTTCGGAGCATTAATGTGTGCATGAGGTTCCCAAGTGTCATCCTCTGGGGCGAATCCCTTCCATCGGACCAGATACTGTAATTCTCCATTATAATGTCTTGAGTCCAAGAGACCATAAACTTCATAGACATCAGTGCCCAATTGTATAGGAGAAGGGGGTAAAAGAGGTGCATCAGGCTTATCTCCTAAGTAGGGTTTCAATAATGATACATGGAAAGTTGGGTGGATGGGTAAAGAATCAGGTAGGTCAAGCCGGACGGCATTTTCATTGATGATGTGTAGAATTTTGAATGGGCCAAGGAACAACCCAGCCAATTTTTTACTTGGTAAGTGCATTTTAATATTTTTGGAAGATAACCAAACATAGTCCCCGGTGGAATATTTCGGAGAAGCTCTACGTCGTAAATCATAAAAAATTTTCTGAGAAGCCTGAGCATGTTTGATGTTATCACGTAAGTGTAGGAAATTTTCAGCTATGTTTTGTGTCAATACATCAACAGATGGTGAATCATGTGTAGAGGTCGTTTGGATAGTGAATCTTGGGTTAAAACCATAGTTGGCAAAAAAGGGAGAGTAATTTGTAGTGCTGTTAATGGTATTATTATAGGCAAATTCAGCCATAGAGAGAAAAGAAGTCCATTTATTTTGATGATATGAGCAATAGCAACGTAGATATTGCTCAAGCCACTGATTGAGTCTCTCAGTTTGGCCGTTAGTCTGAGGGTGGAAGGCTGTGCTTAACCTTTGATAAATTTGGAGTGCTTTAGTGAGTGCTTTCCAGAAGCGTGAAGTGAAATGGGTTCCTCTATCAGTAGTTAAAATGGAGGGTAACCCGTGGTATCGTACAATGTGGTTTAGAAATAAGTATGCTGTTTCAATGGAAGTGGGTAACTTGTGATAAGGAATAAAATGTGCCATTTTAGTCAAATGATCTGTAACAACTAAAATGGTAGTTTGTCCTGAACTAGGTGGTAAATCAACTATAAAATCCATTCCCAAATGAGACCTAGGAGATTCTGGTACTTCCAGAGGAATCAAATAGCCGTAGGGAGTTCTCCTTTCTGGTTTAGATACTGTACAAGTTGTACAATGTTGTATATATTCCTTTATACTGGTTTTCATCGATGGCCACCAATAACTTCTGGCGATAAGCTCATAAGTACGTTTGATACCTGGATGACCAATTAGTGGAGGGTCATGATGTTCTTTGATTATTTTCTGTCTGAAACGTTCTGGAATATATAGTTTAGAACCATGAAAGTAAAAACCATTCTGGAGGCTTAGACTATCTAATAGGGTTTGGTCTTCTGAAGATAGATCAGATTGGTATTCCTTATCCTGTGGAGATAGGATAGCAAGGAAACGAGTAGGGGGAAGAATGCTAGTAGGAGAGTCTTCTTGTACAGGTCTTGAATCTCGTCGAGAGAGTGCATCTGCCTTCCCATTTTTTGATCCCGGCCTGTACATGATTTGAAAATTGAAACGACTAAAGTAGAGACTCCATCTCACTTGACGTCCAGATAAAGTTTTGTTATTTTGTAGATATTCCAAATTCCGGTGATCAGTGTAAATCACTATAGGTAGTGAGGTACCTTCAAGAAGATGTCTCCAGAATTCAAAGGCTCTTTTAATGGCTAGAAGTTCCTTGTCCCCAATGCAATAGTTGATCTCTGCTGAAGTCATAATTTTTGAATAGAACCCAACTGGGTGTAGAGGTTCTTTAGGAGACTGTCTTTGGGAGAGGACAGCGCCAAGAGCATAATCTGAAGAATCCACCTCTAGGATATATTGAAGGTTTGGATCAGGATATTTCAGAATGGGAGCAGATGAAAAAGAATTCTTCAGGAAGCTGAAAGCATCCTCCTGGTATTTGGTCCACTGGAAAGTGCAGTTAGCACTAGTTAATTTAGTCACAGGTTTCGCTATTTTTGAGAAATTGCGAATGAACTTTCTGTAATAGTTACTGAAGTCAAGAAACTTTTGTAGTTCTTTCCTTGTTGAAGGTGTGGGCCAGGATTTTACTGCTTCCACTTTGTTATCTTGCATTTGAATCCCATTCGGGCTGATGGAGTAACCCAGGAACTCTATTTTGTTGGTGTGAAAAATACATTTTTCCAATTTGGCGTAGATCCGATGGACTTGGAGTCTTGCTAAAACCCAACTAACATGTTTGATATGTTCTTCTAGATTTGTGGAGTAGATTAGAATGTCATCTAGGTAGACAACAACACATGTGTCAAGAAGATCATGGAAAATGTCATTAATAAAGAACTGGAAAGTTGCGGGTGCGTTGGTTAAGCCAAAGGGCATAACTAGATATTCAAACAACCCATACCTAGTTCTAAAAGTGGTAAGCCACTCATCCCCCTCTCGGATACGCACTAAATTGTACGCCCCTCTCAAATCTAATTTAGTAAAAATCTGAGCATGCCTGAGTCTTTCTATGAGTTCAGGAATGAGGGGGAGGGGGTATCGGTTTTTTATGGTGATTTTGTTCAATTGTCTGAAGTCAATGATAGGCCGAAGAGATTGGTCTTTGTTCCGCACAAAAAACATTCCTGCACCAGCAGGAGAAACCGAAGAACGGATAAACCCTTTCTTTAGATTTTCATCTAGGTAAGTCTTTAGATGATCCAATTCTGGTTGACAGAGTGGGTATAAATATCCGATGGGCGGTGTGGTTCCAGGTTTCAATTCAATAGGGCAGTCATAGATTCTGTGTGGGGGAAGGTTGTCTGCTTCCTTCTTACTGAAGACTTCAGAGAACTGCTTGCACATTTCTGGTATCAGAGTTTCTGATGTGGAGGATAAACTGGGAAAAAAGGTTCTATGACAAGTCTGTTGGCAAAATTCAGAATTTAATTGAACATTTAAGGATTTCCAATTAATATCTGGTTCGTGTAGCTGTAACCAAGCTAGCCCAAGTACTATAGGGAATAATGGAGAAGTGATTACATCAAAGGTGAGATGTTCATGATGTGTTTTTAATGTGGTGACAGAGAGCGGGATGGTGTAATGTGTAATGGGCCCTGATGATATCTCAGACCCATCAACCACACGAAGGAGAATAGGAGACAACTTTTTTTATCAATGGTATTTTATTTTTTGAAACCAGAGAACTGTCAATGTAGTTTCCTTGTGCTCCTGTATCCAAGATGGCTGGAATGGTCACTTGCTTATTTGCCCACTGTAGAGAGAGAAGTAAAGAACAATGCTTTAACTGGATAGAAAGATTGGCATGGTACTTACTCTTCTTGTTCTGTGGCAAAGAGGGGCAATCCTTTAAAGTATGAGATGAGGATGCACAATACATGCAGAGGCCTCTAGTCTTCCTTCTGATGCGTTCTTCAGGAGTTAGAGGTCCTCTAATAAAACTTATATCCATTGCTTCAGCACCAGTTGAACCAGTATGAGAACTGTTAGAAGTGGGATGGTTTAGAACCTTATCCTTCTTGTAAACAATTTCAGGGCATTGACGTTCAAATCTTCTTTCACGTAATCTCCTATCAATTTGCCTGCTGAGCTTCATAAGGCCTTCCAATGTTTCAGGCAACTCAGTTCGGGCTAATTCATCTTTTACTGCGTCAGAGAGTCCAAGCCTGAACTGTTTTTTTAAGGCAATGGTGTTCCATTGAGAGTCAATAGAATATTGCTTGAATTCTGTTATGTAACTTTCAACAGGTTTGATACCTTGTTTTAGGTTCCTCATCTTTTTCTCAGCAGTATACTGTAGGTTAGAATCATAGTATAATTCATCCATGATATCCAGAAAAGATGAAAAAGATGAGAGAACTGGATTATTTGTCTCAAAGAGAGTGTCTGCCCAAATGCGAGGTTCACCTCTTAAATAACTTATCATTGTAAGGACTTTAACCCTATCATTTGGGTATGTTCTAGGTTTAAGGGTGAAATTAAGCAGACAAGCATTTTTAAATTGACGGTATAAATTCCTATCTCCATTGAAAAAATCTGGAGGTGCAATAAATGGTTCTGACAGATTGTCAGGAAGGCTCTGTTTAGTAGAGACAGTCGGCTAGATTTGGAGTTTTGTCGGTAACGACCCGAAAAACTAACGCCGGCTTTTTTCTGGCCGCACCATAAAAATAACTCTGGTATTGGGAGACCACATAAAGGCTGCGTTAGGCTCCAAAAAAGGAGCATAGAGCATTTTTAACGCAGCTTCAACTCGATACCAGAGTTGCTTACGGACGCGGCCAGCCTCAAAAACGTGCTCGTGCACGATTCCCCCATAGGAAACAATGGGGCTGTTTGAGCTGAAAAAAACCCAAACACCTGCAAAAAAGCCGCGTTCAGCTCCTAACGCAGCCCCATTGTTTGCTATGCGGTAACCCTTCCTACGTCTGCACTTAACACTCTAACATGTACCCCGAGTCTAAACACCCCTAACCTTACACTTATTAACCCCTAATCTGCCGCCCCCGCTATCGCTGACCCCTGCATATTATTATTAACCCCTAATCTGCCGCTCCGTAAACCGCCGCTACTTACATTATCCTTATGTACCCCTAATCTGCTGCCCTAACATCGCCGACCCCTATATTATATTTATTAACCCCTAATCTGCCCCCCACAACGTCGCCTCCACCTGCCTACACTTATTAACCCCTGACCTGAGCGCTACTATAATAAAGTTATTAACCCCTAATCCGCCTCACTAACCCTATCATAAATAGTATTAACCCCTAATCTGCCCTCCCTAACATCGCCGACACCTAACTTCAAACATTAACCCCTAATCTGCCGACTGGAGCTCACCGCTATTCTAATAAATGTATTAACCCCTAAAGCTAAGTCTAACCCTAACACTAACACCCCCCTAAGTTAAATATAATTTAAATCTAACGAAATTAATTAACTCTATTAAATAAATTATTCCTATTTAAAGCTAAATACTTACCTGTAAAATAAATCCTAATATAGCTACAATATAAATTATAATTATATTATAGCTATTTTAGGATTTATATTTATTTTACAGGTAACTTTGTATTTATTTTAACCAGGTACAATAGCTATTAAATAGTTAACAACTATTTAATAGCTAAAATAGTTAAAATAATTACAAATTTACCTGTAAAAGAAATCCTAACCTAAGTTACAATTAAACCTAACACTAGACTATCAATAAATTAATTACATAAACTACCTACAATTACCTACAATTAACCTAACACTACACTATCAATACATTAATTAAATACAATTGCTACAAATAAATACAATTAAATAAACTAGCTAAAGTACAAAAAATAAAAAAGAACTAAGTTACAAAAAATAAAAAAATATTTACAAACATAAGAAAAATATTACAACAATTTTAAACTAATTACACCTACTCTAAGCCCCCTAATAAAATAACAAAGCCCCCCAAAATAAAAAAATGCCCTACCCTATTCTAAATTACTAAAGTTCAAAGCTCTTTTACCTTACCAGCCCTGAACAGGGCCCTTTGCGGGGCATGCCCCAAGAAATACAGCTCTTTTGCCTGTAAAAAAAAACATACAATACCCAAGCCCCCCAACATTACAACCCACCACCCACATACCCCTAATCTAACCCAAACCCCCCTTAAATAAACCTAACACTAAGCCCCAGAAGATCATCCTACCTTGTCTTCACCTCACCGGGTATCACACCGATCCGTCCAGAAGAGCTCCTCCGATGTCCTGATCCAAGCCCAAGCAGGGGGCTGAAGAGGTCCATGATCCGGCTGAAGTCTTCATCCAAGCGGGGCAGAAGAGGTCTTCCATCCGATTGAAGTCTTCATCCAAGCGGCATCCATCCGGAGCGAAGCGGCAGCATCCTGAAGACCTCCACCGCGGAACATCCATCCTGGCCGACGACTGAATGACGAATGACGGTTCCTTTAAATGACGTCATCCAAGATGGCGTCCCTCGAATTCCGATTGGCTGATAGGATTCTATCAGCCAATCGGAATTAAGGAAGGAATATTCTGATTGGCTGATGGAATCAGCCAATCAGAATCAAGTTCAATCCGATTGGCTGATCCAATCAGCCAATCAGATTGAGCTTGCATTCTATTGGCTGATCGGAACAGCCAATAGAATGCGAGCTCAATCTGATTGGCTTTTTTGAGCATTTTTTTATTTTGGGGGGCTTTGTTATTTTATTAGGGGGCTTAGAGTAGGTGTAATTAGTTTAAAATTGTTGTAATATTTTTCTTATGTTTGTAAATATTTTTTTATTTTTTGTAACTTAGTTCTTTTTTTATTTTTTGTACTTTAGCTAGTTTATTTAATTGTATTTATTTGTAGCAATTGTATTTAATTATTTTATTGATAGTGTAGTGTTAGGTTAATTGTAGATAATTGTAGGTAGTTTATTTAATTAATTTATTGATAGTCTAGTGTTAGGTTTAATTGTAACTTAGGTTAGGATTTCTTTTACAGGTAAATTTGTAATTATTTTAACTATTTTAGCTATTAAATAGTTCTTAACTATTTAATAGCTATTGTACCTGGCTAAAATAAATACAAAGTTACCTGTAAAATAAATATAAATCCTAAAATAGCTATAATATAATTATAATTTATATTGTAGCTATATTAGGATTTATTTTACAGGTAAGTATTTAGCTTTAAATAGGAATAATTTATTTAATAAGAGTTAATTAATTTCGTTAGATTTAAATTATATTTAATTTAGGGGGGTGTTAGTGTTAGGGTTAGACTTAGCTTTAGGGGTTAATACATTTATTAGAATAGCGGTGAGCTCCGGTCGGCAGATTAGGGGTTAATAATTGAAGTTAGGTGTCGGCGATGTTAGGGAGGGCAGATTAGGGGTTAATACTATTTATGATAGGGTTAGTGAGGCAGATTAGGGGTTAATAACTTTATTATAGTAGCGCTCAGGTCCGGTCGGCAGATTAGGGGTTAATAAGTGTAGGCAGGTGGAGGCGACGTTGAGGGGGGCAGATTAGGGGTTAATAAATATAATATAGGGGTCGGCGGTGTTAGGGGCAGCAGATTAGGGGTACATAAGGATAACGTAGGTGGCGGCGCTTTGCGGTCGGCAGATTAGGGGTTAATAAGTGTAGGTAGGTGGAGGCGACGTTGTGGGGGGCAGGTTAGGGGTTAATAAATATAATACAGGGGTCGGCGGTGTTAGGGGCAGCAGATTAGGGGTACATAAGGATAACGTAGGTGGCGGTCGGCAGATTAGGGGTTAAAAAAATTATTTGAGTGTCGGCGATGTGGGGGGACCTCGGTTTAGGGGTACATAGGTAGTTTATGGGTGTTAGTGTACTTTAGAGTACAGTAGTTAAGAGCTTTATAAACCGGCGTTAGCCCAGAAAGCTCTTAACTACTGACTTTTTTCCTGCGGCTGGAGTTTTGTCGTTAGATGTCTAACGCTCACTTCAGAAACGACTCTAAATACCGGAGTTAGAAAGATCCCATTGAAAAGATAGGATACGCAATTGAAGTAAGGGGATCTGCGGTATGGAAAAGTCGCGGATGAAAAGTGAGCGTTAGACCCTATTTTGAGTGAGTCCAAATACCGGCGGTAGCCTAAAACCAGCGTTAGGAGCCTCTAACGCTGGTTTTCACGGCTAACGCCAAACTCCAAATCTAGGTCAGTGTCTTTTATGACTTTTCTTAAAGTTTCATAATTGTAACTCTCTAAAGGCTTGACTAAGTTGATCAACTCTTTGTGTTAAATTATAAACAATTTGAGGAAGCTCTGCTGGATCCATTATATATGGCTTAGTTGTTATATCAGGTTCCTTGCTTATTTGAATCACAACTGCAGAGTTTAAATAAATTATATTTGTTTCACAACTGGAGTACAGGCTATTATATCAGCATAGACTGTATTTACTCAGAGTGATTTTTATAAGGGAATGCAGTAAGACTTTATATGGTTATATATTATTGTTATACCATATAAGTAATAAGAGACTGAAAATAAGTATTAGTATTAATAACAACTTTTGACATTAGTATAGCTCAAGCCCGTATAAGAGAGATAGATTTCATTGTAATAAGCACTGAAGTGTGAGAGATATGAGACACACAGACTGCAGGTGCTGACAGGGGCGTGACCTGCTGCGAGACACAGCACACTGAACAATGTTTGCAGCCTGGACATCCGAACACAGACCAGTGAGTGCACTGAGAGCCGTGAGACACGCTGAGTTGCGAGGAGCTGTCTGACACGCTGAGATGTGTGAAGCTGTGTGACGTCACAGAAAGTCCGCTACTGTCCGGTATGGGAATGAATCAAAGAATGTTTATAACATTATCATGAAACATACGTTGCAAATGTTAGTAATATTTCAGAGACAAAGTCAGTTTAGAAATGTTCAAGAGAAAACATGACATTTGAAATTAGCCGTTAGTTTAGGCTTCCAAGGTAAATTAGAATAGATACAAATACCGTAGCGGTAGTAAGTAGAATCCTTCTGTTGGAAATTAAGTAGCAATTCCTGTAGAGATGTAGAGTTGAAATAAATTAATACTTCTTGGAATAGTAAACTTCAGGATGAAATGAGACTAGTTGTTATCAGTCCTTAATGAGACCAAACTGTAGCTGGTATTTGTAATCCAAATGTTGAAGTAATAAAAGTAAATCTTCTCTTGATATGAATGTAGCTTATAAGAAACAGAGCACTGGTTTTAGCAAACAATACTCAACAACTAAGCACTTGTTTGGGGCGGGGTGATGCCTTAAGTACAGGTGAGGAAGGTGAGTTGAGGCAAAAGGTAAAAGCAGGACTGGAATCCTTACACCTATATATGTAGGAATAGATATATAGATGTAGGTGTATACAGATATATAGGAATATGTATTTACAATAACAATTACATTGTCCTGTTTGTAAAGAGCATTGTAATGTGTCGGGTTAGCGCGTGAGTAATAACCGTTAGGCTTTTCTCTTCTGCTCTCTCCATTGACTTCTGTGGGGTGAATACCTTAACATGGTCGCAATATTTGGTTAGAACACTCAAAAGATTAATTCTAGCAAAGTTTACACTCAAGCAAAAGCGCTAATGTTGCTTGTAATCTGGCCCTCAAAGGGATTGTTTTTTTTAAACAATTTTTATTGAAGCTTCAGAGACAAGTAAAATGCATGAATTACCCATTAATAATATTAACAACAAGATATAACACTCAATATTATTACATAGAAGTTATCCATTCTGCTAAAGGAAAGGTTGTAAAGCTAGGCATAAAATTGATATGTTAATGTTGGAATTCTCAGTGATAGAAATAACAATGCCAATACTAAAAGGCCAACCATAACGAATGGAAACATATGTCATGTCAAGTGAGGTCTCAAATAAAGGTTTGGGCTAACTGAGCTAGAACATTTTCTTTTTTAGTAATTGGAACATGAACTCCACTCCTGTTATAGTAAATAAATTCTAATGTCCTATAAAGACTGTCATGATGTGGAGATTGAATTGGCTTTTGTAATGACCACAGGTGGGTCACAGAGAGTGGAGAAGGAAAGGTGTGGCAAGAGCCACTCAAAATATGGGGAATATGGGGGGGGGGGAGGGCGAGAAAAGGAGGGCGCAGCCAATCCTGTTCAGGCTGTAGAATTGTGTAGGCTATAGGTAAAAGCAGGGCAATAACTAAATTAAGGTGTCAAGGGGAGTGCTTTGTTTGGTGTGCGTAAAACTAGTCTTCTCAGGGCTTGTTCCACAATGAAAACTGTTTATGTACAAATATAGGTGGACCTGTCAGGGTCCCTTAATGGAGACGAGGGGGGCTGCAAGGTGAGGGGAGATATATTAAGATAGCTAGCAGCCCTAGATTAGAGCTATGTAAAAGGTATACGGTCAGCAGGGTCATATACCACTAGAAAGTGGCTGTAGTGGTATGAGGATGTAATATGAAACGTGTGCTAGTGCCGTAGTCACCTATAATAACTGTCTCCACTAGAGTTGGTTACTCATGGATTATAAGAGCTTAAGGTAAACAAACCAAACTTCAAAGATATATCTAAATCCTTAATATCAACCAGTATTTTCATTCTAAATGCCCAAAAAACATAAATTAACAGGTGCATCATGTAAACCTCCCTAACTAGTAACTTTTAGATATCCGGGTAGTTATAGCTCATGTTATTTTAGGTGGGTATGACAAAAAGGGCATGTTCTGTTATGTAATTCTAAGCGTACCAGTTTAGAAACATAGTGCAAAACTAAATGAAAAAATACATAAGGGAATGAGCATATACAGAACTCAGACATTGAGATCAAACATTCACAAACTTGGTAAACAAGTGAGTTATCATTATAAGGCCCTTATACAGAGGTATTGTTAGGTGACTGTAAAAACTGGCATATGGTAGAAATAGGTTATCATTGCTAAACCTAAATAAGTAATCTTAAATCAGTGTTGAGAAGGGGAAGACATAAAGTAACATTAAGAGTACAGCAAGTACCTATTTCATAGAAAAACCTTCAGTCTAGCTAACTATGTTCCAATAGGCACAATTAAATATGCACTTCTGACTAGGACTATCCGGTTAATTACAGAAAGACAGTTAAGTATCTCCTAAAGATTATAGCTCTGCACATATGAAGACTGATAGGCATAAAGTCTTAGTACCCCTACGTTGTGCTCATCAGGGTACCCAAATGCAAGATACACTAGTTCCCAGATGAAGTATTTTGAGCTTTATATGAAATCCAGTATTAAGGCCCAAGTGTCCTAAGATTTTAAAAAACAGTTCCAAGTATGAACACAAACTTAAGTCCCTGGAGGTCAAGAGAGGGGTTTGTACAGATATGTAAGGAACCTTTCTAACCTACTCTATTTCTAATGGCATCCTTGGAGCTTTGAAGGACCTCTAGGCAATCCCCGCTGGTGGAGTGGATCGTCTGCCAGGGAGAACCACGCGGGACATTCCACCTCCGGAACAAAGACCGTTCTGTTCCCCAAGTTCCTCCCTGCATAGCGGTAAGTACTTTAAGTGACAGGCATACATTCTCCACTGATTGCCCGCAGTAGTCTCCTACATCAGCCAGGGTCTCGTGAGTGTTAGGTGTGAGAGTCGTTTTCAAGCTTAGGTAAGGCAGGAGAAAGAGCTGGGGATGTTGCCCAGTGATGGTCTGGGTAAATCTTACTGCTCCTGATAACGGTAGGGGTGTGGAACAGGTCAGCTGTGCTTGGCTGCGTCGAGTCACTACTTGCAGTTCCAGGGAAAGTGCAGGTTGAGCTCTGTCTGAATTGCCTTTCTTGTGGTTGTTCAAGAGAATGTTGAATAGACAGTGAGTCTTCTGTCTGGCTTGCCACGTGGGAGTCATAGCTGGGAAGGTAAGAAACGCCATCTTTGTTGCACATCTCTATAATGGTAGACCTCAAGCTGCAAAACTGACTGTTGGCTTTGTCGATCAGACCCTCCAGTAAAGAAGCAAGGTGTGTAGAAAACTCCTCCATCCTAAGGGCAATGTAGGAAAAAAGATATATAGGCTTCTAAAACACCAAAAAGGTTTTCATGGTTTTAGCAATTAAACTTCAGGAGCTCTGTAATAGTACGTCTTGGTGCTTTAGTAGATGGCTCCGCCCCCCCTGAGTAGACATTTTTTAAATTTGAAAATACTAGTAAAGAAACAACCCGGGAAGTGTTATTAATTACATGTAAAAATAGTTTAAAGGACTTTATAGAGAAAAAATATAATAATAAACTGCTTCATGTCAAGATAATATTTACATTTTTATATCAAAATTATTTAAAATCCATTTAGATCCTGCTAGGCGGCTAAACATATAGGGCTTTTTTTTAAGAACCCTGAAGCTCCTGTTCTAATTATATTAAGGCAGTTTTAACCCTGAGAACAGTGTGTTTTGCAAAGGGGTATTCCCTGATTTTAAGTTTGTGAAGCTAATCAACATATAGCAATAGGACCAGGTCCGGACTGACCATTGGGCAAACTAGGCTACTTCCCGAAAGGCTGACTGATTAGTTTAGCTCCTCCCCAGCAGCAGCAATCCTGGCCCTGCAGACCCGGCAGTGCAGGGAATGTTGTAGGAAAGAGGGGCCCACCATCTGGCCATAGTTTCTCCCAGTTAATTTCTAATAGATGATTAAAATTTTAATTTTTAATAAATGATTAATAATAAAGTGTAATCATCTATTAAAAATTAAAATTGCGCCCCTGCCTGCACCAAATCTGCACTGCTCACAGTGCTGACTTAATGTCAGCATTTCTTTGATAGATCACAGTGCAGGAAGCTCCAGGCCAGGATTGAAAATTGGGCATACTGGGGCAGGTTGATTTAGCCCCTCCCACCTATCACCTGCACACAATGACTGTGATGGTGTTATTACTATTGGTTTTAAAGTTTCCACCAAAAGTTTACTGCATTTTTTTCCCTTCTCTCTATGCAACCTGGCCACAGTTCAGCACACTATATATATTTATATATATTCTGAGGAGGGTGGTGTATTTTTGTTGCTGGCCCTAAGTATCCCTCTGCACCTGTGCTATTCCAGCCTTCCTCCCAAAACAAGCTGGCACACTAAGGTCTAGATTTATCAAAGCCATTCTCCTATAATTCCGTCCAAAATAACGCATACGAACTGATCGTCATATTCATCAAAGCACCCTGCGCCTATAATTGTTAAAATCTGAAAGAAACTTCTTCGCACTCAGCTTGCATTCGCCTAGGCGCATGGGCGCGCTCCCGAATGCAACAATATACATAAATAATAGGCGTAATTTAACAGCCCGACCTACAAATACTTCCAGTTTCTTATTTATCATTGCTTGGTGCCGATAGGGAACTGAAATTTCGGCTTCAATTGCGTGTTGTATATTTCGCCATACAGACTGAGGCGAACACCATTATAATACATGCTTTTACATCTTGTGATGCAGTACTTTCTTATTTTAACTAATTTTTCAAAGGCTCAGCACCAAGTATATATATATATATATTTATATATATATATATATATATATATATATATATATATATATATATATATATATATCGATATATTGATATATTTATTTTTGTGATCTTAAATTAACAACATATGGCAAAAACACCACAGAAACATTATATAATATAAATATAAGCTAAATAGTTACCATAAAACACTTTTTTTAATAATCAAAACATGGTGGTGTAAATATTTATAGGGATGTACTGTTATAAATAGGGAATAAATGATTTTTCCGACAGGCGAATTGTTTCATTATTACGCCCCAGCTCGCCTGCGCAAAGTTACGTCTATTTTTTTTATGAATTCAGGCGCACATGTGCGCTTCTCCAGAAGGGAGCTGTGGTGCAGTTACAGGCGAAGCACATACAGAGTTTGCCTAGCCTTTGATAAATCTAGCCCTTAGCGTTACTTGGCGTTTGCTTGTTTATAAACTTAGTATGTATGCTAGACTATTTTTTTTATCAGGATTTATCTATGAGGTAGTACTAACTTAAAAAAACAGTGGTATACATTACTGGATTTGATTCTCAACCTGTGGGTGATATATATAAGCTATATATGAATCTATTTACTGAAAGGCACTTCACTTAGGGTTTTGAGTTAAAACTGCCTTTCATCTGGTGTAACAGGAAAAGGGCAATTTTGTCCTATAAACATAAAGGACACTGCTAGCGTTACCTTTGTCATTTTTGTTAATGGTCAAATAACTAATTGAGGGTGGGCTGCTCTGGCTTAAAATTCCTATTTTTGGTCCCAGTCCAGTCATAAATAGGACTCACAAAAAAAATCATAATTTAAAAATCTTATAAAATGTATTATGTAAAAATCTCATTAAAATCAAAATTAAGGGGGGAGGCGGAGCCTATATTTGAAGTGGCCGGACGCATCTGAGGGGAGCTTCTGGCTCTAAACTAACTTTTAAGGACTAAATCAAATCTATTGTTTTAAAACATAAGCTCCAACATCCACTGAAGTACCCTGGAAGTGTTTGAGGAGCTGAGGAGATCACTACAAAACTGTTGACAGCCTATGCTCTTCAGTTAAGCTACAATGTGGTCGCTATTCTCGGTGAGGCCGGCCATATCAGTAGCTGGGGCTGCTGCATAATACCCCCCCCCCCCTCCGGAAACTGGGTTACAGAACAGATATTTAATTCTGCTATTCAAACTGATGTCACTGGAAAATAAGATGAAAAGCTCTTAATACCTTTGCTACAACTAATATTATACTGCCTTCTGGGACAAGAGACACACATTTACTTAGACACCATGTGTTGCTTCTTCAATATGGAGCTAGACACTACACTAATTCTGAGGGAAGTGGAAGCCATGCTGGATGCTCATTTCTCTAGGCTTCACGCAGTATTCGAGGAAGAATATATTGCTTTAAAAGGTGTCTGTGCTATTGCAAAGGTGAGCTGCAGCCTTTAACAGATCTACCTACCGAACCTCTCACATGCCTCACCCATACACCTACTGTAAATCAAGTTGCAAAACTGTATCATACCCTACAGGAAACAAAATATAACCAAACACAAACATAGCGGTGCAGAGTGCGCCGTATGGCGACGAGCCAACAGAGCAGGCGGATAGCTTGGAGTGGGAAGCCGTACCAATGGTTGGAGCTGAATGTGGCTTGGTGAGTTTTACAAGTGAAGTAATGCTCCGGAGGCCTCCACAGCTTGATGTTGGAAGACCAGATCCACAGAGACCCGGGTTCTCCACAGCAGTTAATGTGCCTACCCTTAGCACTTGCGGGAAAGGGTCTGTTAATGTGCACTTCCCGACCCTCCATACCCGCAGTGAGGACCGATCTAATATTTGCTGGCCCACACTGTAAGAGCCGGGAAACGCTGCACCTTAAGAGGTTTAAAGGGACATTAAACCCAAACATTTTCTTTCATTATTCAGATAGAGAATACAATTTTAAACAACATTCCAATTTACTTAAGTTATCTAATTTGCTTCATTCTTTAGATATCCTTTGTTAAAGAAATAGCAATGCACATGGGTGAGCCAATCACACAAGGCATCTATGTGCAGCCACCAATCAGCAGCTTATGAGCCTATCTAGATATGCTTTTTAGCAAATGATATCAAAAGAATGAAGCAAATTAGGTAATAGAAGTAAATTAGAAAGTTGTTTATAATTCCATGTTCTTTCGGAATCATGTAAAAAAAAATTGGGGTTTAATATCCCTTTAACAATGCTGATTACAGATCCTTCAGGGGCCGTCATATAGTAGAGCTTTCATCTACTGGATAACCACTTCATCAGCTAAATTTGAACTCTCACCCACCAACCTCACAAAAACTCGATGTCTGACTGCACTTATGAGAACCGGCATAGGCTAAGTTGCTGGTACAATATATGGAACTCCAATTTTATTCCTTATTTTTTCCATATAGGGGTTTATAATGTCACATTTTCTGCTTTATTATAGTTAGAGATTTCATTAATGCCAAAAATACTAAACCACCTACGTTATCAGATAAATGTTATATGTTGAGACTTTTATATATACCCTACAGCTAGATTACAAGTTTGACTTTATGAGTGAAAAAGCAGCGTTATGCTTCACAACGCTGCTTTTTCCCTAACGCTTCTATTACACGTCTTGTAGGTATAGGTGTACCGCACACCTTTTTGGCCATCACCCAATGTCAGTACCTCACTTTTTAAAAAGTCCTTTTTCAATGGGACTCCCGCCGGTATAACGAGTTTACCTGGGATGCCAAAAAGTGAGCGGTACACCCTATAACCACAAGATCCGTACCGCCATCTAAAGTCAGTAGTTATGAGTTTTACGTTACAAAGGTGTAGCATAAAACTCATAACTAAAGTGTTAAAAAGTACACTAACACCCATAAACTACCTATTAACCCCTAAACTGAGGCCCTCCAGCATCGCAAACACTAAAATAAATGTATTAGCCCCTAATCTGCCGCTCCAGACATCACCGCCACTATTAAAATGTATTAACCCCTATTCCGCCGCTCCCCGACATCGTCGCCACTAAAAATAAACCTATTAACCCCTAAACCGCCGCCCCCTGCATCGCAAACACTATTTAAATATTATTAACCCCTAATCTGCCGTCCCCCCACAACGAAATATACTAAAATAAATGATTAACCCCTAAACCTCTGACCTCCCACATCACTAACTCTATATAAATATATTAAACCCTCATCCTAACCATAACGTAACCCTAACCCTAAGTCTAACCCTAACTTAACCCTAAGCCTAACACCCCCTAACTTAAATATAATTAAAATAAATCTAAATAAACTTTACAATTATTAACTAAATAATACCTATTTAAAACTAAATACAAACTGACCTGTGAAATAAATCCTAAACTAGCTAAGTTATATTGTAGCTAGCTTAGGTTTTATTTTTATTTCACAGGTAAGTTTGTATTTATTTTAACTAGGTAGACTAGTTAGTAAATAATTATTAACTATTTACTAGCTACCTAGTTAAAATAAATACAAAGTTACCTGTAAAATAAAACATAACCTGGCAATAGGATTGAGCTCTCATTCTATTGGCTGATTGGAACAGCCAATAGAATGAGATCTCAATCCTATTGGATGATTGGATCAGCCAATAGGATGAAAGCTCAATCCTATTGGGTGATTGCAACAGCCAATAGGATTTTTTCCCCTTTAATTCATATTGGCTGATAGAAATCTTTCAGCCAATAGGAATGTAAGGGACGCCATCTTGGATGACATCACTTAAAAGGAACCTTCAGTTTATCCAGATGACCTAAGAAGAGGATGCTCCATGCCGGATGTCTTGAAGATGGACCGGCTCCGCGCCGGGTGGATGAAGATAGAAGATGCCGTCTGGATGAAGACTTCTTTCCTCGTGGATGAGGACTTTGCCGGCTGGATGAGGATGGATGTCTGGACTTCGATAACTGTAAGTGGATCGTCGGGGTTAGTGTTAGGGTTTTTTAAGGTTTTTTTGGGTGGGTTTTTTTTAGTTTAGGATTTTGTGATAATTTATTTTTTATTTTTTGTAATTTAAAAAATTGTATTTTAATAATTTAATTTATTTTATGTTATTGTAATGTTAGTTTTTAGTGTAAGGCAGGTTAGGTTTTATTTTACTGGTAACTTTGTATTTATTTTAACTATTTACTAACTAGTCTACCTAGTTAAAATAAATACAAACTTACCTGTGAAATAAAAATTAAACCTAAGCTATCTACAATATAACTATTAGTAAGCTAAGGTAAACTATTAGGTAATTTTCACACAAGGAGTGGAGGTGATAAAGTCACTTCCACGAAAGAATGCGGTTATAGCACTCACTGTCTTAACCTCTAATGCGGCGTCAACTTCCAGAGTATAAAACTTAACTTTTATTTATTTGGCTAAAATTATTGGAGAAGGGGGAAAAAAGGGAAACATAAACAATTAAAAACCTAGGATGGAGTAGTCATGTATAGATTCTGTTATATACAGTAATTGTGTAAATAGGCCTTTGGGGTATGATAGCCCAAATAATAATATTACAGTATAATCTATACAGAAATCGGTGTGGCACACCGGCTCAATTAAATAAAGCTCTGTCAATGTTGTTTAGATTGCTATAAAGCTACCCAGTGGGAGAATACTTCTGCTCTAATTAATTAGAGGTTGTGGGTTTTCAGCAATAGCAAGGATATCAAGTAAGATAAGTAGTCAGTTTAATGCTGACATAATATGTTTATATATACATATTGCTGTCATCCATACTGTAAGGCTGTTATTTATTTGAAGTAATCATTCACACATAGGGTAATCTACACAAGAAATGCTGGATTTATATGGGTTGTCCAGTAGGGGAAACAATACATGTGTTATAGTGTTGGGCTACTTCTTTTACATAAGATACCTGAGATAAGATAACTGCCAGTATTGTGGTTCAGTTATTCATTATTGTATCAGTGTAAATCGCTTGAGACAGACAGTGTTATTACTGATCTTGTCTATCCATTCACTCACTTCTTTATTTACTTATCGTTCTCTGACCAGTCATTAACATAAAGGTTAATGTCAAGTAAATTGGTTTACATGAATTATAATGTCCCAATAACTCTTTGGTAATCACATGTGACCGTCTGGTCTGGGATAGTTTTGTGTTAAGAGTGAACTAGATATTTAGTGTTATCAAGCTATTATTATTTCAGGCTTAAATGTGACCTGCTGTATCTATATTGTCATTTTGTTTCATAATAGCAGAGTGTGCATTGAAAAGGCACTAAGTGCTCTGCGTTACCACGTCAGAGTAGTGGTGTGGTATTAAACATAAGTGCAAAAGGTAACTTTATTTTTATGTAGCAGAGGTTTTGTTACCGTGCTGTTACTATGCATGCCCCAATAAAGTGTTATATACTATCAGTGGTTGTTGGTATAGTTAGATCAGCTTATTTTGGTGCGGTAATACCACTACAAATACTTAAGTATATGGGTACAATTTTTTGCACCGGTTGTAGTTAGTAAAGTTCACTGAGCATTAACAGTACTACTTGCAGTGTTGTACAGCACCTGTAGTGAGTGTTATAGTAAGTTGGAGTTCACTGAGCATAGATAGTACCACTTTAGTAAGATCACAATCAGTATTCAAATGTAAAGTTTTATTACAGAAGTAAAACGTAATATAGTTAATTTTAATTTTTTAGGCAGCAGTAGTATACCTGCAGTAAGATCGCTACAAGTACCTCAGTACCCTGTTAATGTCTACACTTTAACACACTTATGTAATATAATTAGATGCTGTTATGAATACTGTTTTCTTATTCACAAAATAGTATCGAGCTGCCGGCGGGCAGTATATTCTGTTAGTCTGCTATTATGAATCTATCTCTATGTCACTTGCCTGAATTGGCAGTAATTTGTAATATTTATGGTTTTGCTTGTAACCTAAATTAGCCCAGTTACCCACGTAAATGCCCCATAATAGTTATAGCCGTGTTGTCTCACTCAACCGTTAACATATTATTCATTACGCTATGAGGAGGTCATAAGTTTAGGCTTCTATTATAATCGATATTCCTCTGATTATGAGTCAGTGGTTATCCCTCTCAGTATTGTTTCCTAAAGATTGTACAACGCTGACACCCTATTGATGCCGGTGAGCCACAATAAAACGTAACAGACTACTTTCTCCTAATATTAAAAAAAGAGCTGAACAGTGCTCTGTCTCTACACCTAACGCGTTTCGCCCGTACAGGGCTTTATCAAAGGCTGTTAGGGGTTAATAATTGAAGTTAGGTGTCGGCGATGTTAGGGAGGGCAGATTAGGGGTTAATACTATTTATTATAGGGTTAGTGAGGCGGATTAGGGGTTAATAACTTTATAATAATAGCGGTGCGGTCCGGTCGGCAGATTAGGGGTTAATAAGTGTAGGCAGGTGGAGGCGACGTTGTGGGGGACAGATTAGGGGTTAATAAATATAATATAGGGGTTGGCGATGTTAGGGCAGCAGATTAGGGGTACATAGGGATAATGTAAGTATTGGCGGTTTACGGAGCGGCAGATTAGGGGTTAATAATAATATGCAGGGGTCAGCGATAGCGGGGGCGGCAGATTAGGGGTTAATAAGTGTAAGGTTAGGGGTGTTTAGACTCGGGGTACATGTTAAAGTGTTAGGTGCAGACGTAGGAAGTGTTTCCCCATAGCAAACAATGGGGCTGCGTTAGGAGCTGAACGCGGCTTTTTTGCAGGTGTTAGGTTTTTTTTCAGCTCAAACAGCCCCATTGTTTCCTATGGGGGAATCGTGCACGAGCACGTTTTTGAGGCTGGACGCGTCCGTAAGCAACTCTGGTATCGAGAGTTGCAGTTGCATTAAATATGCTCTATGCTCCTTTTTTGGAGCCTAACGCTGACATTTTGTGGACTCTCAATACCAGAGTTATTTTTATGGTGCGGCCAGAAAAAAGCCAGCGTTAGCTACGCGGGTCGTTACCGTCAAAACTCTAAATCTAGCCGTTAGTTAATAAATGTAAGGCTTCTTTTGATTTATTTTAATTATATTTAAGTTAGGGGGTGTTAAGGTTAGAGTTAGACTTAGGCTTAGGGTTACGTTAGGGTTAGGTTTAGGGGTTAATAACTTTAGTATAGTGGTGGTGACATTGGGTCGGCAGATTAGGGGTTAAAAAGTTTAATGTAAGTGGCGGCGATGTTAGGGGCAGCAGATTAGGGGTTAACATCTGTAATGTAGGTGGCGGCGATGTTAGAGGCAGCAGATTAGGGGTTAACTGAAAAGTAGGTGGTGGTGATGCTAGGGGCAGCAGATTAGGGGTTAATAACTGTATGTAGGTGACAGCGATATCGGGTGCAGCAGATTAGGGGTTAATAACTATAATGTAGGTGGCGACGATGTTAGGGGCAGAATATTAGGGGTGTTCAGACTCTGGGTTTATGTTAGGGTGTTAGATTTAAACGTAACTTTTTCTTTTCCCCATAGACATCAATGGGGCTGCGTTACAGAGCTTTTCTTTCCGCGATCGCAGGTGTTAGACTTTTTTTTTGCCGGCTCTCCCCATTGATGTCTATGGGGAAATCGTGCACGAGTGTGTCAAAGCAGCGCTTGATTTTAGTGCGGTATGGAGCTCAACGCCACCATATCGCCTGCACAAACCTGCTTTTTAAAACTTGTAATAGCAGCGCTATAGGAAGGTGAAATAATGCCGCTTTTGTGGCGGTCGTTAATTTCCCTATAGCACTCAAAACTTGAATCTGTCTGATTGTAATTCTCGAAGAACTACTTATTTTTCTAAGTAAAGTATGAGACTGGGGGGACTTTTATTTATTGACATTGGTTAATATTTTATGGACTTTTTGTGCACTACCTACTTGTAGATATGTAATGGATATGTAGCCTCATAATATAACATGCGAGTACTATTACATCCTATACATAGATCACAGACATTGTTATGTTTACATTATATACTATTCTGCTAGAACTGGGTTAATGGCTGCTTTTATTTCTCTATAGCCCTGTCGATACCTAAACTTAACTCCTTTTGTAGCTCTAGCTGAGCACAATAGAAGATATTAATAATCAATAATAATCAATAGTAACAATGTTTGGGATCATCTAGGTTTAATGCAGTAGCTGTCTAAATGTTTGCCTGTTTTATTACAGCTTGCTATGTATAAGGTTGTACACAAACATAAAGACAGAGCCACTATATCTCCCATATCACTGATGTCTATCTCTTCATTCAGTCGGGGTAGTTGTGTTCATTTAATGAAAAATGCCTCCATAGGGAAAGAGATTTGATTCTAACTAGGCTGCAAACTTACTGCTCATACTATAACTAGTATATATGCATAACGAGGCTCCACTCTACACCTTGATTGCCTTCTTGAATATATATATGTTGCCAAGGTTGAGCTGACAAAGTAATGTAGATGATTGCCCCGGCCATTTCCCTATTCTCTATTCTTATATAAGAGGTATCTTATAATATAGTTATATTTTTCTGAAATAGCAATGTCATATCACATAGCACTTCTGCGCAGAGTCCATTGTTTAAACTAATCGAATATGGCTTAAAGGGGCATGAAACCCAATTTCAAGATTCAGATAGAGAATACAATTTTAAAAAATTTCTAATTTACTTCTATTATGTCATTTGTTTCATTCTCTTGGTTTCATTTGTTGAAGGAGCAGCAATGCACTACTGGTTTCTAACTGAACACATGGGTGAGCCAATGACAATTTTTATATATATGAAGCCACCAATCAAGCAGCTAGAACCTAGGTTCTTTGCTGCTCCTGAGCTTTCCTAGATAAACCTTTCAGCAAAGGATAACAATATAAGTAAATTGGAAAGTTGTTTAAAATTGTATTCTCTATATGAATCATGAAATATATATTTTGGGTTTCATGTCCCTTTAAGTTACTATACTCTGAAAGCAGAGTAATCTGATTTCAATTGGCTGCAGCAGCTAATTTTGCTCTCATCAGCATAGTTTCCCTTTTCAGCAAGCTCTGTTACTTTTTATGGGATACATCTCACAAATCTCAGGGAGAGCCTGAGGGCAACCCCTGCAAGTATCAACATGGTTCCCCATCTGGTTCAGCAAAGTTTAGATCACCCATAGTCAAAGTCACTCACCCATAAATCTCCCAAGACAGCTGCTCGGCCAATCAAGAGCAGTATACAAACATATGCTTTTATCATCAACTGTATCATCTTAAGAGTAAGATAGTGCACCAGATACATGATTTTGATTCTGTGCTTAACCCGTTAGCAGAAGTTAAAATGATGGTAAACTTTCCCCTTTGTATAAACAGATCCTGAATGTTAGTAATATTTTAGATGGAGTTTATCAGTTGTAATGAAGATGCGCTTTAACTTACTTTTTAATGTAGCACTGAAATTCAAATACCCTGCACTCCGGCTGCCCACTCCAAAAGTAATTTGTTTTGGTAAACTAACAGGTTTAACTGTTCTCCAATCAGCGCTCTAGCCATATTGCATTCATACAATTATTATTATTTTTTTAGCTAGAGTACAGATAGGAGAACAATTCAAACCGTTAGGTCACAAAAAAAAACTTTAAAAGTTTGCGGCTGGAGCGTGGGGTATTTGAATCTCAGCACTACACTAAAATGTAAGTTAAAGCGAATCTTCATTACAACTGATGAATTAAACTCCATTTAAAATATTGTTAACATTCAAGATCTGCTTATACAAAATCATTATTCAGATACAGAATGCAATTTTTAAAAAGCTTCCAGTTTACTTCTATTATCAAATTTTCTTTGTTATCATGTTATTCTTTGCTGAATAGATATCTAGATGGGTAGCGTGCACATGCCTGATGCACTACAGGACATGAAATATTGCTGCCATCTAGTGCTCTTGCTAATATATAACATTGTTGCAAACCTAGTGCTGTAGACACGTGCACACTCCTGAACTTACCTTCCTGCTTTTCAACAAAGGATATCAAGAAAATGAACACAATATGATAACAGAAGTAAATTAGAAAGTTGTTTAAAATTGTATGCTCTATCTGAATCATGAAAGAATGTACGGTTTTATGTCCCTTTAAAGAGACATAAAACCCAAAACATTTCTTTCATGATTCAGATAGAGAATACAATTTTAAACAACTTTACAATTTACTTCTATTATTTAATTTGCTTCCTTCTCTTGTTATACTTTGCTGAAAGGTTAATCTAGACAAGCTCAGGAGCAGCAAAGAACCTAGGCCCTAGCTGTTGATTGGTGGCTGCATATATATATTGATTGTGATTGGCTCACCCATACATACATACATACATGCCCTACAGAAACCAGTAGTGCATAGCTGTTCATTCAACAAATGATACTAAGAGAATGAAACATAGAAGTAAATTAGAAAGTTGTTTAAAATTGTATTCTCTGAGTTCCGGGGGAGGAGTGTGTGGTCACCTGCAACACCTGCTCTGTCTTCCTCTCCTCAAGCTATTGGCGAGCTGCCTCGCGCCTAAAACCCTATGACCAGGACGGCTTTAGCTATCCATAATCCAACGGTCCTGGAACTCCTTGAAGTGCCATAACAAAGCACTTATCTGCGCGATGCAGCAGTGGTAAAGGACTGCTCCTTATCCAACCCAAGTGTAACCTACTCCATACAACAGTTGGCACCTGTATTAAATGCAAGGATAAGAGAGAGGAAAAGAATGCAGCAACGTTACTGTTACCTACTGGGGTAGCGCAGCTTGTGGTGCTTTTTCTCCCTCCTGTGGGTGCTGTGTGTGGGGAAGCCTCTCTTCGTTCTGGTACTGGCCCTGGCTGAGAAAGGTACCATCTGTTTCCCCCTGTCTATGGGCCTGACAGGATCCAGCTGAAAGACTTTCAAACTGGAGGGGAGTGCTCTGTGGGGGTTTCTCCTGCCCAGCCCCAGCACTATACTGTAAATTTAAGAAAAGGAAGAAGATTGTGAGGCATATAGCAGCGGGTCCACTTGCTCCCTCCCACCGGTGCTGCGAGAGGGTAGCGGGACCGATCATAGCCTGTGTACTGGTTCCTTGGTCTTCCCCAGTGCTACTGCACTCAATATACCTGCCAGTCTGGAGCATTCCTGGTCCTGAAGCGGCACCAACATATTCTCTCCAAACACCCTGGTCTCCCCTCCCACCGGTGCTGCGCGAGGGGAGTGAACTGATCTCAGCCTTCCAGCTTCTGCCCCGGCTCCCAGCTTCTGTTCTGTCACCTGGTTCCCAGCCGGATGATCCCTGGGGTTGGTCCTGTGAGGTCCGGATTCTGAGGTTGACTCCTTACCCATTCACCAGGCTGTGGTTGTCCGAGGCGGAGGCTGCTCCGGGATATAGGTTTACAGCTCTTCATTGCATTAGCAGAGACCAGATACGGTATTGTATTGAACCTCACCTCTGCAGACTTGCTTGTTTTGTTTTTTTCTCTGGGTGCTGCTCTTCTCTTTTGAATATCTGGACTGTTGTTCCCCCCTCCACCCAATAACATTTAACTTCGGTTAAGACTTTCCCCCGGCCCCCACCCCAGGGAACTGTACTGCCTCACCCCAGGGAACTGTATTGGATTTCCCCCACAAACGAAAATCCTGCTTGAGTTAACTAGCATTAATTGAACACAGGGGTCCAAAGACTCAATAAGTTTTATTAAGAGACCGGGTAGGGGGGGAGAGAGGAGGAGAAGGGGAAGGTCAACAGGGCAACACAAGGAGAAACCCTCTGATTGCAACATTGTGCTTCTTTAAATTACTTTGTATATTCAATTTTGCTTGTACATACTATAGAAAATTACTAAGTTATCCAAGTACTGGTTTACTCAAACACTGTATTAGAAAAATCAATTCTCAGAATTATCTGTTAGAAATTGCTTAGCTTTACCTTAAGAGTGTTCCTAGGACTCTATCTTGGGTGATTTTGTGTATTAATAATCTTCGGTTTCTTTCCTCCTCTTTTTTCCCTCTTTCTCCCCTTGTTCTTGTCTTCTCTCTCCCCCCTCCTCTTTTTTTTTTTTTCTACTCCCTCTCTTTCTTTTTCTTTTTCTTTCCTCTTTTCATTCTTCTGTTTTTTTTCTCTTTCTTTTTTTCTCTCTCTAATTTACTAACTTACTAAACACTAAAAGACCCCTGCTGTGTTTATTTTTAACCTCCCCGGGATATAGTGCCAAAAGAGACAGAGAGAAAAGTTTGGGATATAGTATTGCAATACAATTTCACAATGCAGTATGTATTCTGTTTACTATTTTAGTAGTTCTGTTAAAATACTCTGACTATCTAACTGTCAAACATTGACCTACTGTAATAGAAAGTAAGTTTTTTTTGCTATTATCTCTTCCTACACAGGGCTCTGTTTTACACTTTATTAATATCCCTAAAATTATATATTTTTCTTATACATTTATTCTCTGCCCCTTAAACATAACGCCAGGTACGTATGAAAGTGTAACTCTTTGTTACCTGCTAAGGGACCTGAGAGGGAGAGGGGGCGGAGGGAGGGGAGTGGAGGGGGAGGGAGGCACGGTGTAAGGGGAAGGAAAATAAAAATTGCGAAATAAATATTTGTACTATTAACTGTAGTGGTTTTACAGCTTTATTCACTTTATAGGATCTCTTTTGACTATTACTTTATGACCCAAGGTGTGTTAAAGCTCTGAAATTAGAGCTCCCTTTTAGGACTGATTAGCTCTGCTCTAGTTGGGTATTGCTACCTCAGCCCTGACCATACTTGTTCTGGTCCTATACCGTTTTTTTCTCTGCCTACCTCCATAATAGCCTTTTTAAATCATTCACGCTAGGTTGCCTCGATAAATCGGCAACCCACGACTAACTATTCCTTCACATCCTTCACTGATCACTTCCCTTCCCTTCCCTCATACTTCACTTTTCAGAGGGTAGAATCCCCTCTTGCCAAGTCACTGTGCCCCCCTAGTGAGGGCTCTTCTTTTCCCTTTCCCCTTTTTCTTTTTTCTTTCACCCTCACTTGTAATAACTGCTCTTGCACATACCTCACTCTCAAAGTCCACAATTATATGGATACATTTTTGCACTTGCACTCTAAAACATCACCTTCTGCTATGGCGGCTAGACAGAGAGACAAGCGGAATAAAAGTATTTTAGATCCTCCTGCTGAGGTGCAGACACCCACTAGCAACCCTCAAACACCAATGGAACCTATTGACATCCAATTCTTAGTTCTTAATTTATCAGAAGCTCTCTCACCTAAATTTAAAACTCTAAAGAATGAGATTAAACTAGATATTGCACACTTAGCGACAGAAGTTAAACAATTTGCTGGTAGGCTCACCAGAAGCAGAGCAAAGGATATCTGATCTTGAAGATATCACCATAGAATACAACACTAAGCTTGAATCCTCTACCGCCACCCTCCTAAAGCTACAGAATAAAATTGAAGACCTAGAGAACCGCACATGCAAGAATAATCTCAGAATAATTGGGGTCCCTGAAGAGAAACAGTACGAGGATCTATACAAACTACTTACTTCCACAATTCCCCAGCTTTTAAAGATCCCTAAAGGTTTCCCTAAAACATCTATAGAAAGAGTACACAGAATAGGCCCAATTCCTCTGACCAAAACTAATATGAGGCGTAGACCAATTATTGCTAAATTTCTGAACTACCAAGACAAGGTTACATTCCTACAATTCTTTCGCAAATACCAACCTATATTTCTTGGGGAAGCCAAAATTCTTTTATTTCAGGATTATTCAGTAGAAACAGCTACAAAAAGAAGGGAAATAGCCCCAATATGTACAAAATTCATCCAGAAGGGAATACGAGCAACCATATTGCACCCCGCTAGACTTAAAGTACACCTAGATAATCACACACATTTTTTCGATACAGCTGTAGAAGCAGGAAGCTTCTATGCTGAGAAGTTTGCTTTAGACTAAGTATGGGAATAACTGTTATTAATGTTACACTTGAATTGTTGTTTTTTAAATTTACTATTAGGATGAAGGACCCCTCTACAAAGGGTATCAGAGAGTACAGGTGGTATAGCCTCTCTGAAATATGGGTCCCCCCCCCCTTTTTTTTTTTCTTCTTCTCTCCCTTCTCCTCCCCCTTTTTTTTCTTATAAAAAATGGCTATGTTGAGCAGACTTAAATTCACCTCTTGGAATATAGGAGGCCTTACGTCTCCTATAAAAAGGAAAACAATACTAACACATTTAAGGAAAATTAACACCTCTATCGCTTTCTTGCAAGAGACACATCTGAAAACTGAAGAGATTCTCAAGCTCAAATCTTCCTGGGTTAGAGAAGTTTTTTTTCTCCTAGTATCAAAAGGAAGGGGGGAGTGGCTATTCTTATTGGTAAAAACACTAAATATGAGATATTCCAGGTGGATTCTGATCCTGAGGGGAGATTTATTTTTTTCTAAATTAAAATTGAGAATATTTTATATACACTCTGCAATGTATATGCTCCCAATGTTTTAAACCCATCCTTTTGGGGAATACTACAAGCCAAGCTCATGACATTTACAGAGTATTATCTAATCATGGGAGGGGATTTCAATATGGCTCCTAAATACCCATTAGACAGACATAGACAGGATCCTGTCCCTAAAAAAACTAAAAGGGATAAACTGGAGTCAAAACTTTTCTCTAAGCTCTTCGCAAATTTGAAAGTTCGCGATGTCTGGAGACTGCAAAATCCTGACTGTTGTGACTATACTTGCCTTTCAAAAGCACATAAATCGCTCTCAAAGATACATTTATTCTTACTTGATGAAAGGCTATGTAAATCCCAAGTTCATGCTCAAATATTACATATTGTTATCTCCGACCATGCCCCTATCTGTTTGGATTTTCAGTCTCAGGATTTAACACGTACGCATAATCGATTCTCATTCCCTACATTTCTTTCTACAGATCTTAAATTTAAAAATTGGTTGGAAACCAAATTTAAGGAGTATGCTCATTTTAACCATGAACATACCTCTCGTCCTATGTTATTTTGGGAAACAGCTAAAGCAGTTCTAAGGGACAAAATACTAGCTTATAGTGTAAGGAGAACTAAAAAACTTAAGCAGAGGGAGGGGGAGTTAGTGCAAGCAGTCTCAAACGCATATAATTCTCATTTAATTGAAAAAACATTGCGGAGTTGGGCTAAGTATACCTCTGCGCTACGAGATAGAGATTCTTTTTTACTCTACAAAACAACACAGAAGGACACCAGGGTTCAAGCAAAAATGTACTGATATAGGAATAAGACTGGGAAGTTATTAGCAAAACTTCTTAAAAATGAGAGAGGTTCTCAATTGATAGATCTTATACATGCTGGAGGTCGAACCCTAAAAACCCCTGAAGAACTCTTACAAGTCTTTTCTAATTACTACACTGATCTATATTCGTTGCGAACTTCAAATTTACAGGGCCGCGAGAAATTTTGGGGTAAAATCTCTTCACCTTCATTAGAACCTGAGGCCTTAAATGATCTTTACGCCCCTATAACTGAGACAGAAGTGTGTAAAGCAATTTAAAAACTGCCCCATAACAAAGTGCCAGGCCCAGGCGCACTCCCTAACAAATTCTATAAAATACTACACCCTTCTATTATACCACATCTAACATCATTATTTAATTTCATATATATATAGAGGGAAAAGAACCAACAGTCAATTTTGCTGCTTCTTATCCTACTTTAATACCAAAACAAGGGAAGGATCCAACTAAAAAGGAATCTTATAGTCCTATTGCTCTACTTAAGACAGACTACAAACTTTTAACCTCAATATTAGCACAAAGGCTTCAAATTATACTCCCTCCTATTATCCACTTAGATCAAACTGTTTTTTTGCAGAATAGAAACTCCGCTGCTAAAACACGGGAACTCCTCCTTGTCATAGATTACTTTAAAACAGTGGGGGCCCAGGATTTAGTGGGGAAAGAGGGCACCCTTGATAAGGCAATAATATCCATTGATGCTGGGAAAGCCTTTGATTCGGTTCATTATGATCATCTTCATTTTACTTTGCACCAATTTGGTATAAGGGAGAACTTTATTAAATTTATTAGTTATCTTTATCAAAAGGCCTCCACAAAGATATTGGTGAATGGCTATTTGTCACAGGATATAGAACTACAGCTAGGCAACAGGCAGGGGTGCCCTCTTTCCCTGCTCCTGTTTGATATCTCCATCAAACCACTTGCCATAATAGTAAGGCAACAACTCAATGGAATTAAAATAGGTAAGAAGGAGCTGAAGATTGCCCTCTATGCGGATGATGTTCTTATCTACATGGCCAACGCGAGAATAAATATACCCAAACTCTTGTCTATAGTACAACAGTTTGGATCATTCTCGGGATATACGGTCAACCACACAAAATCTGAATAATTTTGGATTAAGCAGAGGATTCACTAGTGAATATGCCCTTTTCTATAGTTCAGAAATCTTTCCACTATTTGGGCATTAACATCTCTTCTAGTCCAGATACATGGTATTCCCTTAATATTACTCCAACTTTAAATATAATTAAAAATATTCTTAAAAACTGGCAAAGTCTCCCTCTCTCGCTATCTGGACAAATAGCTGCTTATAAGATGATTATCTTACCCAAACTTCTATATATTCTACAAAATATCCCTCTGTTTCTTAAGCGGAGGGACATTGATCATCTTAACTTTATTTTGAGACTATTTATATGGCAGAGCAGAAGGCCTAGGATATCTCTTTTTAAATTGTCGCTCCCTTTGAAATATGGCAGTTTCACCTTTCCAGATATATATATATTTTTTTAAAGGCTTTATTCAACACTTTAACATACAGATAAACAACACGAAGCATAATAATCTATCAAATTTAACTCAAGTATCCACCAGGTATCTTTCTTTATCTTTAAATTATTAAAGTTCTTAACAGTCCACAAAAAGAGAAGGAGAAAAGAAAAAGATCCCGGAGGTTTCCATAGCTTCTGTTGCCGTCATCTGGTAACTTCTCCTTAACAACAATAATTCATATTTATTAACAATTTAAAGTGTATATATAAAGCCTAAAATTAAATAACTCTAAGTCTTTATATTCGTAGGAAAGAAAAAATTGAACACATTTAATATAATATAATATAGTATAGTATCTTCAGCAACACAGAATCCCAATTAATTTCCTTCATATTTAATTCCCATCTTGACCTAATATAATAATTGTTTTCCTATACTTTCTATTTGTAAAATATTCATTATATTGTAGTATAAATCCATCTGATCCATCAATTGATAGTGTAGCTTTTCCATTGATATTGAGTATTGTATTTGTGACTTCCATTCTGTTATTGGCGGAGCTCTTTTCTGTTTCCAAAGTCTTGGTATTATCTGTTTGGCACTATTCAAAAGGATATACAATGCTCTATCATATACTGTTGATAATTTAGGTATTGGTTTATATAGTAGAATTGTTATCGGTTCTAGAGGTAGTTGTATTGTTAATAATCTATTTATCTCTGTTACTATTAATGACCAGTAATTAAATATTATTGGACATAACCACCATATGTGTAACAATGTACCTATCTCTCCACATTCTCTCCAACATTGTTCCAAGGAGTTAGGAAATATTGCTTTAATCCTGTTAGGGGATAGATACCACATCATCAAAAATGTATTATTTGTTTCTTGTATACTAGCTGATATTGAAGCTTTAACATGACGTTGAAAAATTGTATTCCATTCTTTCCTTGTAGGGGTGTTATAAATTCTCGCGACCGTGCTTTAGTATAAGATGGTAGCTCAAAGGTTGTAGCTGTCATTATTATTTTGTATATAAGTGATAATATGCCTTTTGTTGGTATTTTTCCTGAACATAGTACTTCAAAAGGGAGCCTTCATCTAGTTAAGTCTTTTTTCTTTAAATGTGTAATTTAAAAAGATTTAAGCTGAAAATACCTAAACCAAGGATTAAATATCGTCACCCCAATATTAGTTAATTCTAATTTTGACTTTAGAATATTTCAGTTCATAAAAGTATAGAATGGTAATGAGTCCTCCAATGTTCGTGTATTAATTTCTCCTATATATTCATTAAATGATAAGGATTCATCTAATATAATAGGTGTAAGTGGAGATGGTATTGTTGAAATTGGATTTTTTAATATTAGAATGATTTTCCATGTTCGTAACAGTTTCTTTAAAATTGGATACTCTTGCATTTTTTTAGGCCATGTTTTTATTGGTAACCAGCAGTTGCCTCCTAACTGTCTAACTTGTATTAAGTTATGCTCTAATTGTACCCATTCTTTCTGTTTTAGATTCTTACTCCAATCGACTATTCTTTGTAGTATTGCTGCCCTCCTATATTTCAATAAAAAAGGTACCCCCAGTCCCCCTTTATCCTTTGGAAGATAAAGAGTTATTTTAGATACTCTTGGGGTAATTCCATGCCATATATATTTATTTAGTAGAGATTGAAAATTAGTAATATAAGAGGTAGCTAAAGGGATTGGCAGTCTCTGAAATAAGTATAGTATTCTCAGTAGGATAGTCCTTTTTACTGCATGAATTCTCCCTAACCAGGAGAGAGATCTATTTTTCCATCTGTTTATTTCTATCTGGGTTTCTTGAAACAATTTCTCATAATTTAGTTTAACTAGATCTTTTTGGTTATTCGCTATAGTGATTCCCAAATATTTTATAGTATTAGAAGTTATTTTTAAATTAGTATTTTGGGTGATTAATTGAAGATTTACTTTATCTAGTCCACAACTCAAAAGTTCTGATTTCGAATGATTTATAGAAAAGTTGGAATATTTACCATAAACTTTAAGTGTGGTTAAAACTGCAGGGATAGATATAGCTGGATCCGATAGTGTGAAAAGGACATCGTCTGCATATAGTGAGATTTTAAAATTAATATCACCTATGTTAATGCCATATATTTTATCGTTTTGCCTAATTTTAGAAGCCATCACTTCAATTGCTAATGCAAACACTATGGGTGATAAAGGGCACACCTGCCGTGTGCCATTACTTATATTACACGATACTGATAGAGAATTGTTACATTTAACAGTTGCATAGGGGGCATTATATAAGGAAAAAAATGTGTTCTATGAATGTCTCACTAAATCCAAATTGATATAAAGTGAGACGCAGAAATTGCCAGTTAAGCTGATCGAAAGCTTTTTCAGCATCCATCGCTAAGATAACAGTTGGGATACCTTCTTTCTTTACATATTCTAAAATCTGTATAACTTTATTTGTGTTATCCCTTGCTTCCCTCCCTGTGATAAATCCCACTTGATTAAGATGGATAAGATGAGGCAATATATTATTTATTCTAGTGGCTAAGATTTTCCCATATATTTTTATATCTAAATTTAGTAGGGAAATTGGTCTGTAGTCGCTTGGAGAGTCCACAGATTTCCCCGGTTTTGGAATAACAACTATTCTAGCTTCTAACATTCTCGATGGAAAATGGTTACCTATATCTATTTGTTGAAAAACCGCAAGTAAATGAGGAATAAGTATTTTCTGAAAAGTTTTGTAATATTTTGCAGTTAAACCATCTGGACCAGGGCTTTTCCCCGTTTTTAAATTTTTGATAGTATCTGTTATTTCTTTAATTGTTATTGGTTGATCCAACATATTTTTCATCTCTATAGAGAGAGATGGTAGATCTGTATCTTGAATATATTCCTTACATTCATTGATAAAAACTTCTGAGGGGGATTTGTCTTGTAAATTATACAGTTCTGAATAATAGTTACTAAAAGTTTGTCCTATTTCCTTTATAGTCTTAACATTTTTCCCTTCTTTAGTTTTTAATTCATGTACATAAGATTTAAGACTCTTCTTTTAAGTGCCCTTGCTAATAGCTTCCCAGATTTATTACCTTCATTAAAAAATTCCCTTTTTAAATAGAAAGCTGATTGGCAAGCTTGTTGGTTTAATTGGTTTTGTAGTAGCTGCCTAGTATCTGTTGTTTTAATATATTATCATCTTTGGGACGAAGTTTATGTAAATTATCTAATCTCGATAGATCCGTAGTTAAAGAATTCTATTTTCCCTTCTTTTTTTTTTTTTCCACGTATGCGTTGAATTTTATAAGATCTATTTCCCATAATATTGATGGGGTCACATCCAGTGATTTATTTATATTAAAGAATTCTTGAAGTGATTTAAAGAGCTTCTGTATAATAGCTGGGTCAGACAATAGAAAGTCATCTAGTCTCCACAGGAAGGGGGTGTTTGGTTTAGTAGGCCAGTCTAAAGAGATTATGATTGCTGAATGGTCTGACCATGAAGTGTGACTAATATAAGCTCCACTAATAAACTGCAGACTCTTTTGATCAAGGAAAATATAATCAAGACGTGAATATGTTTTACTTGAATGTGAAAAAAGGAGTAGTCTCTTTTATTAGGGTTAAGATATCTCCATGAGTCATATACATGTTTATTAGCAAAAATAGACCATGTAGTTTTGAGTGTTTTCTGGGCGACTGTAGATTTCGACACAGAAAAGTCTAACTTTGGATCAAATGGGAAATTTAAATCTCCTCCTAGAATTAACATTCCTTGAGCAAAGTCTAGAATTCTATTAAATACCTTTTTGAAAAAATCAATATTAGTTTTATTAGGTGTGTATATCTTTATAATTGTCACTAGGCTCCCATATAATAATCCCTTTATTGCCAGATAGCTGCCTTCTCTATCTTTATCTACTTTATGTATTAGAAATGGTATCCCTTTCCTAATTATAATACTAACTCATCTTTGCCTAGAATTAAACGAGCTATGGTAATGGAAATCAAAATTACACAGGATGTAGAACTACAGTGAGGTACCAGGCAGGGGTGCCGTCTTTCCCCGCTCCTCTTTGATATCTCCATTGAACCACTTGCCATAAAAGTAAGGCAACAACTCAATGGAATTAAAATAGGTAAGAAGGAGCTGAAGATTGCCCTCTATGTGGATGATGTTCTTATCTACATGGCCAACACGAGAATAAATATACCCAAACTCTTGTCTATAGTACAACAGTTTGGATCATTCTCAGGATATAAGGTCAACAACACAAAATCTTAATTATTTTGGATTAAGCAGACAGAGGATTCTCTAGTGAATATGCCTTTTTCTATAGTTCCGAAATCTTTCCGCTATCTGGGCATTAACATATCTTCTAGTCCAGATACATGGTATTCCCTTAATATTACTCCAACTTTAAATAGAATTAAAGATATTCTTAAAAACTGGCAAAATCTCACTCTCTCCCTATCTGGATGAATAGCTGCTTATAAGATGATGATCTTACCCAAACTTCTATATATTCTACAAAATAGCCCTCTGTTTCTTAAATGGAGGGACATTGATCATCTTACCTTTATTTTGAGACTATTTATATGGCAGAGCAGAAGGCCTAGGATATCGCTTTTTAAATTGTCGCTCCCTTTAAAATATGGCAGTTTCGCCTTTCCAGATATTAGGGCTTACAACCAAGCCTTTCTGGTACGTACGGTTACTGATTGGTTACTTTCTCAGAATTATATCACAAATAATGAGCTTGAAAAAAATATAACATACCCTTTATATCCAGTAGCACTTATACATTGCGATACCAATATGATTCCGCCTGAATTAAAGAAACTGAAATCTATATATAATCCAATCCTTGCTTGGAAAAAGATCTGCACTTCATTGGCTCTGGAACATTGCGTGTCCAGGTTTATCCCATTTTTGGGTAATCCTCAGTTCCAAGCAGGATTACAGACAATAATTTACACAGATTGGAAAGCAGTAGGTCTTTCCAACATTCACCAGATTTTAGATTTTGATAGAAGATGTGTTAAATCATTTGCCTCTCTTAGAATAGAATTTAATCTCCCGCACAAGAATTTCTTCGAATATATATACAGGCGAGACATTATGCTCTTAAACTTATGCACGATTATGGTTGGAACTGGTCTCTGGGGAGCATTGGGAATTGGCTTGCTGTAGCTAAAACTGGACACATGTCAATTACTCTAGGTTACTCCACCTTGGTGTCTGTTATGGGCACAAATAATTTTGAAAAGATTCAGACCAAATGGGCTGCACTAGTAAAGCAAACCCTGGATCCCCAGCTACTCTATTTTTCAATTCAAGAGACTGCTTGCATAACTCTTTCCTCCTCGTGGAGGGAATCCCACTTGAAACTACTTTATATGTCATGCTTTACTCCAGAAAAGGGATCTAAGTGTGGAAGCAGTAGCTTCACTGTTTGCCCAAAATGTTATTTTCCATCGGCAGACCTCTTGCACATGTTATGGGCTTGCCCAAAAATTAGAAACTTCTGGCTTAAACTTCAATTTTGGCTGAATAAAATACTGGACCCTCCTTGTGTGACCCTCTCACCAATAATCATAGTTTTTCTTTTTCATAACTCAGGGTATGAGGAAGCTAATACTAATACTAAAATTATTAATATGACCATATTAGTCGCCAGATATCTCATTTTCAAAAAATGGAAATTGAGAACAACCCCCAGCATAGAAGAAATCAAGAATTGTTTAAAGAAACAATATATTCTTGAACAAATTGATACTAACCCAGATAATGAGCCGGACATTAGGAGACTCCTTGCTAAATGGTCATTTTTTATTAAGGCTCTCCCACCTAGTGAAATTGATTGTTTGATATATCCCTTCAGGAATTCAGAATTGTTTACGCTTGGTATGGGGTAATATATTCTCCTCTATAATAATTATTTTTCTTCCCCTCTTTTTCCTCTGGTTCCTTTCCCCTTCCCTTTTCCCTCGCTTTCCCCCCTACCCCCCCCCCCTTTT
Source organism: Bombina bombina (assembly GCF_027579735.1). Taxonomy (NCBI): domain Eukaryota; kingdom Metazoa; phylum Chordata; class Amphibia; order Anura; family Bombinatoridae; genus Bombina; species Bombina bombina. The sequence continues at coordinate 959,131,870 of NC_069499.1, forward strand.
TTTTCTCCTTCTTTCTTTTTTTTGTCCTTGTTTTTTGTTTTGGATGGATGATTGTTCTAAATAGGGTATAAATACGGAAAACCCCCAATTCAGATACAGAAAATATTATTTTATTGATGGGAACAAAAGGAGCGGGCCTATACTCTGTTTAAATTTTTGTTTTTGTTTATTACTTGTTACTTTGGTCTGCTGTATTGTGTGTTTATATCAATATTTTTTGTTTAAGTTCGCTTATTGATTCAAAGAAAAATGTACCGTGAATTGGTTTTAAATAAAATAATTAAAAAAAAATTGTATTCTCTATCTGAATCATGAAATCATTTTTTTGGGGTTTCATGTCCCTTTATGCACATAGGAAGTAAATTATTTGTTAACAAATAAAATGCTCTTATGAGAAAGAACACCTCATTTCTTCATTAAAATGTACCTTTAAGAATATAATAGTTTAATGTAACCTAAGGCAAACTAAACAAAACAAAAAAAATCAAACAACAAAAACAACAAAATGATTTAGACCTTCACTATATTGTCTCTTTTTGAGAGGTTTCTGTGCTCAAGTAGACAGATTTTGAAATACCGGCATATCTGGGAAGGGAGGTTGCATTGAACCATATGAGAATTCCCATAAAGCATCATAATTCAGTAAAATGTTATCACTAGTCTTGCACAATAAATATTTATAAAGCCACAACTAACAATCAAGTGACATGGGAGAACAATTTAGAAGCAGGTTGGAATTTCCAAGATCCTATTGTGAATAATAATAATAAAAAAAAAAAGTAGTGTAGCTCCCCTACTCTTCATCTATATGCAATCAGCTGTTATTCTGTTACTGATTTTTTTCATGTGCAAAGGTTGAGTGAGGTCTCAGATTTGTAATCTGGTGAGGGACCTGCAAGCAGTGATAGCTTTTGGCTCATTTATTTTTTGCTTTATACGTGCTCGTGCTGCAACAAGCAAGTGTCTAAGTAAAAAACGATATCAGGGTGAGAAAGATGTGCTGAAGGCTGTTTGGGGATTATGTGCTATGGGTTAAGGTGAAGCTGCATATTTCAAAATATTCAAATGACTTGTTACATCATGTAACCCAGGAAAGGAAACACTTTGTTGTTGATTACATTATGAAAAACTCCACAGACACATAAACTTCTAGTTACAATCCTAAAATGAAAATCAGATGCAGGAAGAAAAGCAACATGTGTTTTATATATTAAAAGATTATAGAGGTCAATAAATATTTCTATCCAGCATCCGGCTATTAAGACGTTAATAAGCCAGTAAAGAAAGAGAATTGTGTTCCCAAAGCAACATCACAGATATATATACAATATCATTACAAATCTACATGAAACATAGTGTAAAAACAAAGAACGACACTCAATAACACGCAGTAATGTACACAATCCAACTAATCGTTTAAAGGGACAGTCTACACGTTAGTCATCTTAAAGTCTTACCTTATATTAAGCTGCAAATATCCTGCTGCATCATTTCTATATCATGCAGCAGGAACAGAAAAAAAGTTATTTTAAAATTAATATGATTTCTGGCCACTTTGAAATGGCTGCCAAGCTCAGCCTACTAATGACATCACTATCTGGGCTGCATCTAGGCACTCTGCTGAATAGCATTGACAGCCTATTGAATCCAACTAGTGAGCCTTTTGTGATTGGATGCCATATGCAGTCCAGATCATGATGTCATCAGTGGGCTGAGCTTGGCAGCCATTTCAAAGTGGCCAGAAACAATATTCATTTTAAAATAACTGTTTTACCATTCCTGCTGCATGATATAGAACAGGTGCAGTGGACTAATTTCAGCTTTATCTAAGGTAAGACTTTAAGATGACCAAGGTATAGCCTGTCCCTTTAACCATTTGTAAATCCATATAACTGTTTATTATAGACAACGTACTAGATTATCCTGTGCACAGGTGCTTATCCAAAGAGAATACTGATTAATTTCATCCTCTTAAAGCAGGTATTGTGCAGCAACACATTCCCCCTCTAAGTAATAAATAGGATATAGTACCTTAGAATCCCACAGAGCTACCAGCAACTTGGCTAATCTTATGCGTTTCAATGAACCACCTTCTCATCATATTATCCTGGAGCTCAAACAACACCAAATACCACATCCTCTATAAGAATTCCACTTTCTTCTCAATGAACCCTCCAGACTTGAAGCTCACTGATCCCTATGTTGGGACTCTTAGGGCCTGATGGTCTAAATCTCTTGGCTCTGGCAAGATGATCTAATATGTCTTGTTAGTACCGCAAGGTCCCTCAAAGTCTTTTAAAAAGGTGATTTTTTTTTCTTGAGAGTTATGTATCTTACTATACAGGGTTCTGGATATGGAGAGACACCTACGTTACAAAATAATACTCAAAAATAGCCCCAAAAAGATTTTGCGAGATTTCTACTCATGCCAGCAAGTTTTTGATCATCAGGTCCACAGTCATTAACAAAGGATTGGTCTTGCTGCATCCAAATGCTCCAATAGTCTCCTTCACTTCCACAACAAAGCGTTGCCTCCTTTGTGTAAGAGAAAAAGGAGGGCACTTGCTCTTTACACACTGCCATCTACCATTTACAACTCCATTTACCAGCTGTGCTAGCTGAATTCCCTCTAGAACACTCAGCTACACGCATTTCACCCATAACTATATTGGCTTTTTCTGGCTTTGTTTGATTGGAGTTGCCATTCTAGTTACTTTAATTCCATAAAATATTCTTTGCCTCTATATCCCTGGGTGAAATATCAACTTTAAAAAGTTAATCTGTTACTATGTTGCTATTTTCACATTTTACCTTATATTCACTCCGGATAATATTAATACATCTCAAAAACTTATTTCACTGCCATTAACAAACATTGCACCATTTAATTTGATGTAGATAAATCCTATTTCAAACTAACCATTTTAAAGGGGGTAATAGTTTTTTTTTACAGACATTAACATTACAACACTTCAGTTCAATCTAGATACGTTCTATAACCATGTCCAAGGGGATAATAATGCACTTAAAGGGACATCAACATTTTTCTTTCATGATTTAGAATGAGCATGAAATTTTAAACAACTTTCCAATTTACTTCTAGTATCGAATTTGCTTCATTCTCTTGATATCATTGGTTGAAAAGCATAAATAGGCTCAGTAGCAGCTAATTGGCGCTGCACATAGATGCCTCGTGTTGATTGGCTCACTCATGTGCATTGCTATTTCTTCAGCAAAGGACATCTAAAGAAAGAAGCATATAAAAGCAAATTGGAATGTTGTTTAAAATTGTATTCTGAATCATGAAAGAAAACATTTAGGTTTAATATCCCTTTAAATCGCATAAACATTATTTCCTAAAGAAAAAAATATCATTACCCTAAGGAGCAAAATTAAGTTCTTTGTTTAAATCTCTTGGTTTTAATGTTTTTAAGTTGTAAGTTCATCTACATTCAATCTGCAATATTTCTTAAATCCACATTACCACCTCTTCCCTTCAGATTAACTTTTTTGTTGCTATTCCAAAAATGCCTTGCGTCACTGCTTGTTTTAATGCGTTTATTCTTAATATCCCTTTTATGCTCCTTCATTTTGTCTCTTTACTCCCTGTAGTTTTTTCCAGCATAGTACATTAGCCACTCACAGAATATCATATACAGAACCCTTTCACTCTTGTTATGTGACCTCTCACTTTATGATTTTCACCAAATTTACCACAAAAATTCTCACCACTAACCAAGTTTTTGCATACTGAGCAGTAATTGCATTTAAACTTCTCTGACAATTTGCTTTAACCACATATTCTGCTGTTTTTTTTTTAAAGTGGTTTCTGACCAATTTATCTTTTAGTCGTGGGGCTATCCTCATTGTCATCAACGGTACATTTCCAACTATTTTCGCTATTGATGAATCAAGCATGAAAATATGCCAATGTTTCCTTAAAATAGCTCCTTTATCTTTATATGCTCCTTTGTTCTGTCTCTTAAAGGGACATGAAAACCAAATTTTTTCTTTCATAATTCAGATAGAGAATACAATTTTAAACAAGATTCCAATTTACTTCTATTATCTAATTTGCTTCATTCTTTTGATATCCTTTGTTAAAGAAATAGCAATGCACATGGAGGAGCCAATAACATGAGGCATCTATGTGCAGCTACTGACCAAAATAAGATATGCTTTTCAACAAAGGATATCAATATAATGAAAAAATTAGATAATAGAAGTAAATTGGAAAGTTGCTTAAAATTGTAAACTCTTTCTGAATCATGAAATAAATATTTGGGTTTCATGTCCCTGTAGGTTTTTTCAACATAGTACACTGTACACTCTCAGAATATCATATATACAACCTTTTCACTCTTGCATGCCATGTGACCTCTTATAGATGCTCAAATAGAGGTTCTATGGAAAGCTCTATCCTTTGCACCAACAAATAAATGTGATCAATGTACAGTGATAAAAAATATAAATTTATGTGCTAGAAAAAGGTTTTTAAAAAGATTTAGAATAATCCCAAGAATATTACACTAGGTATAAATGATAGATTGAGCTTGAGATGTTTAGAACCACTTGATGCAAAAGGAAATGATGAGGGTCAATTGACAAGTGAGATATCCATATGATTTATAAAGCAAATAAGGACTGAGGGTTTAGTTTTAAGCTACTACTCGCCAGAAACAGCAGTTATGAAGCAGCGGTCACAAAGACATAACCTGTCCGCCTACTCTGAGCAGGCGGACACACAGCGCCACAATACAACCCGATCGAGTACGATCGGGTTGATTGACACCCCCCTATTGGCCGCGAGTCTGCAGGGGACAGCGTTGCACCAGCAGCTCTTGTAATAAACACATAAATACATATGTACACATATATAGGCATATAAATATGTAAGTGCATTAGAGCCCTTTCAGTTAATTAGAGGAAGACATGAGAAAACATTTGTATTCAATATTTATAAAGGTTTTAACTATGTATTTCACATTCCAATGTTCTGCACATAGGTGAATATGTTCTAAGTATTTATAAACAGATATCCCTATATATATATATATATATATATATATATATATATATATATATATATATATATATATATTTATATATATATATATATATATATATATCTGTATATATCTATACCTATATATAATCATTTTTATATATATATATGTATATATATATATATATATATATATGTATGTATAGATATATATTGTACCAGCTATATATATAGAAATATTTATTTATGAATTAAGAACATATTATGCAATGTGAAGAACATTGGAATGGGAAATATTCATATTTTTATGTTGGGTTAGCGCAAATGACAATATGCGATCGGGTTTGCGTGCACGCAATATTGTAAGTTTGTTTTTTTGCACGTCGGGTTAGCACAAGCTCGATAACTGTTTACTTTCAATTTATAATACCAGCGCAACCAACAAATGCAAAAAGTTACTTCTAGCACAATTATTGCTATAGCTGAGAACCGTGTGGAACACAGCGAGTGCCAAATTCTTCTGATCTGGACAGCTCTTTTGTGTTATGGATGTTTAAAGCAGCTGCCAGTCCTCTGGCTTTTCTCTGTATTAGTTGTAATATGGACTACAAGTTCCTTATATGTCAGCACTTCTATGGCTCCTTTTTTTTTTTATAGACACAGCTTTAAAGTTTACTTTTCATTTTTTTACTGTAAGAAGAGGTTAATACAAGGATTCTACACTCTGACTCTTAGCTAATCCCAAAAGGTGATGTGACCTCGGAAAAATCACCTTAAAAACAGAGACAAAGTAGGGGAGTGGGATAGCGCTAACAAATAGCTGTGAGCCGTAAAAATATAATATAGAGTTAATTTTGCGTCAAGTATATTGTATAGATATTAATGTTATATCCAACTTAAAAGTGTGTTTCTAAGTCCTTTAATGTTACTTGCTGTTGATGGTTAAATCGTAAATTTAAAGATTTATTAATCTGTGTACCTGCACCCTTATCGATACTCAGTGGATTTACAAGGGTAAAATAAATGAGAGATCTCTTTATAAATGCTTTTTAAAAATTTGTATAATTTATTCCTACACAGAGAAAATCCTCCTAATATTTTATACAATATCAATCATAACAAATTGATGCCGGCATCTGAATACATTCAAAGCGTTATTTAAAATGTTATTTTTTTTTAAAAATAAGAGTATATTACATATACCAAATCCTTGAAATATTTGGCTCCACTTTTAAAAAAGTAACAAGCTTACGGTTGTAACTTTACTTTAAAAGCAATTTGTTAGAAACACTTTGTTACTTTGTTTCTCAGAGGTATATCACGTGATCGTTTCTGTATATCTCTCGTGATTACTGCTATAATGTTATGAACAGGATTTTCAGGAATCCTTGTATTAACCTCTTCTTACAGTGTTTTAACAACCTCGAATACAAAGATCCACTCATTATTTATAATAGACACATAATATTCACAAAGTGTGATTTATCATAAAAATACCCCTCACATAAAAATAAATCATAATAAGGTTACAAGTTGTTAAGATTACAGAAGAATAGTAAGGAATAAATACAAATAATAAAAGTTGAGAAATTTAGAAAAACACCTATTAAAAAACTTTTTATAATATGGACATTTTTACCCATAGAGATTTAATACTTCAGAACATAGAAACGAACGCAAATAATAAAATTGATAATACACTGGAAATTACGAATATAGAAAACATATATTCTAATTTAGAAGACATATTGTCTAAAGAAATAAAACATATATTAGAGATAAAATACATACAGAATTATATTGATCTGAAAATGGTACCGAGAGGTCTCAGACTTAAAAAGGATTGCACATTCCCATTACCAGATATACTATCTAAAGAATGGTTCGAAGTACAGGTATACCCCGCTCATACAGCGGGTTAGCGACCGGAGCCCCAAGCTGTAAAGTGAAAACCGCCTTAAAGTGAAACAAGGCAGTTTTAGCTTTCTTTCCACTTGCCAGTGTGTTTAAAAACGTAAAAACATGTTTTAACTAACTTATATTAAATGTACAATAGTGCTAAGTTTAGTTTAACACTCGCACAGCACAGAATTCAATAAATACTGTACCTGTAAAATAGTGACAATCACTGTAGTACAATTTGCCAGACTATAACACTGAGACACAGATTGCACTGTAATGCTATAAACATAGTGAACTGCACATAACAAAATGGTGTCAGTCACTTTTCTCTCAATCTCAGGATGATTACAGCACTGTTTCAAAATCCTTGGAGGTTGACCTTCAGCTCCACAAAGCACTGTATTAGCGAAGCGATGTAAAGTGAAGCGCTGTAAAGTGAGGTATACCTGTACTAGAAACAGCCTCAATTAACTTAATGAATATTATAGTTAAAGCAAGAAAAATACAACTAGATGCCACAAAAGAGGAAACAGAACTAACTAAGGATAAACTGAGTAATATCGAGATGAGAGAAGATGATAGAAATATACAAACTGATATTATAAAAAGAATATCAGAATTAAAAGAAAATATTGTAATACAAAAAAACTCCAAATTTAAAAAGAGACTCAGCAGACTATAAAAAAGAAAATGAGGATGATATTAAATCCAATAACCCAGTATGGGTAGAACAGGAGAACATTAGTGATACTAACCCCATTGAAGACACGAAAATAGAGAGCACTAGGAAGGAACTTATACATATATTCAGTAAAAAGAAAATTAATAACCCTAACAAGAACAATACACCCTCACAGGACACACGACAATAATACGAATAGAATGGGAAGGAGGAACTAATTTAGTAATAGTACCCATTGCAGTTCCTTTAATAAATCTTTAAATTTACGATTTAACCATCAACAGCAAGTAACATTAAAGGACTTAGAAACACACTTTTAAGTTGGATATAACATTAATATCTATACAATATACTTGACGCAAAATTAACTCTATGTTATATTTTTACGGCTCACAGCTATTTGTTAGCGCTATCCCACTCCCCTACTTTTTCTTTTTTTTACTAAGGTTAGGAGCTTCTATTTGTAAAGCTCTGTACTGCACTGTATTTTGGTGTGAATCCCTTATAAATATAACCTAGAAGTTGTACTAAGTTCAGAGAAACTGGATTCTAAGGGGTCAATTTATCATATGTCTGTCTGACATGACCAATCGGTCGCTAGCATGGGGTGTCAATCAACCCGATCGTATCTGATCGGGTTGATTGCTGTCTGCTGCTTCTTAACTACTGTTTCTGGCAAGCCTGAAGGCTCGCACGGTAACAGATGTATTAGGCACCATACTGTGCTTAATAATTTGGCCCCTTAGAGTCTGTCCTGAAATAGCACAGCATGTAGCTATGTGTGTTTGTATATATATATATATATATATATATATATACTGTATATGTGTGTGTATGCATGTGTACAGATGTATGTGTGTTTGTGTGTAAATATGTGTGTATGCAAGTGTTTGGATGTATGTGTGTGTTTGTGTGTGTAAATATTTGTGTATGCATGTGTATGGATGTATGTGTGTGTTTGTGTGTGTAAATATTTGTGTATGCATGTGTATGGCTGTATGTGTATAAATATGCGTGTATGTGCATGTGTATGGATGTATGTGTGTTTGTGTGTAAATATGTGTGTATGTATGTGTATGGATTTATGTGTGTGTTTGTGTGTAAATATGTGTGTAAATATGTGTGTATGTATGTGTATGGATGTATGTGTTTGTGTGTAAATATGTGTGTAAATATGTGTGTATGCATGTGTATGGATGTATGTGTGTGTTTGTGTGTGTAAATATTTGTGTATGCATGTGTATGGCTGTATGTGTATAAATACACATACATACACACATATTTACACACAAACACACACATAAATCCATACACATACATACACACATATTTACACACAAACACACATACATCCATACACATGCACATACACGTGCATGTGCATGTATGTGCATGTGTATGGATGTATGTGTGTTTGTGTGTAAATATGTGTGTATGTATGTGTATGGATTTATGTGTGTGTTTGTGTGTAAATATGTGTGTATGTATGTGTATGGATGTATGTGTTTGTGTGTAAATATGTGTGTAAATATGTGTGTATGCATGTGTATGGATGTATGTGTGTGTTTGTGTGTGTAAATATTTGTGTATGCATGTGTATGGCTGTATGTGTATAAATATGCGTGTATGTGCATGTGTATGGATGTATGTGTGTTTGTGTGTAAATATATGTGTATGTATGTGTATGGATTTATGTGTGTGTTTGTGTGTAAATATGTGTGTATGTATGTGTATGGATGTATGTGTTTGTGTGTAAATATGTGTGTAAATATGTGTGTATGCATGTGTATGGATGTATGTGTGTGTTTGTGTGTGTAAATATTTGTGTATGCATGTGTATGGCTGTATGTGTATAAATATGCGTGTATGTGCATGTGTATGGATGTATGTGTGTTTGTGTGTATGCATTTGTATGTATGTGTGTTTGTGTTTTAATATATGTGTATGCATGTGTATGGATGTATGTGTGTGTTTGTGTGTAAATATGTGTGTATGTATGTGTATGGATGTAAATATGTGTTTATGTATGTGTATGGATGTATGTGTGTGTTTGTGTGTAAATATGTGTGTATGTATGTGTATGGATGTATGTGTGTGTTTGTGTGTAAATATGTGTGTATGTATGTGTATAGATGTATGTGTTTGTGTGTAAATATGTATGTGTTTGTGTGTAAATATGTGTGTGTTTGTGTGTAAATATGTGTGCATGCATGTGTATGGATGTATGTGTGTGTTTGTGTGTAAATATGTGTGTGTTTGTGTGTAAATATGTGTGCATGCATGTGTATGGATGTATGTGTGTGTTTGTGTGTAAATATGTGTGTATGTATGTGTATGGATATATGTGTTTGTTTGTGTGTAAATATGTCTGTACGCATGTGTATGGATGTATGTGTGTAAATATTTGTGTATCAGGGGCATATTTTGGCCCAGGTGAACAAGGCACTTGCCTAGGGTAGCAGATTTGGGAGGTGGCAGCACGTTTTTTGTGGCTTATTTGTAAGAAGCTTACAGTTATTTTAGAAGTATTATACAGGTATATAATAGGAGATTTTGCCTTAAGAGCTTACATTCTACAGTTTAGAAGTTTGTGTGTGTGAACACTTATTTTGGAAATGCCATATAAAAATTCACATTACTCCCTGACCAAAACATATTATGGCCAAAGAAGGCCTAAAACCTTGGGTGACAGCAGAATTTTGAGTGCCTAGGGCAGTACAAAACCTAAATATGCCACTGGTATGTATGCATGTGTATGGACGTATGTGTGTGTAACTATGTGTGCATGCATGTATATGGATGTATGTGTGTGTGTAACTATGTTTGTATGCATGTATATGGATGTATGTGTGTGTACATATATGTGTATGCATGTGTATAGATATATGTGTGTAAATATGTGTGTATGCATGTGTATGGATGTATGTGTGTGTAAATATGTGTGCATGCAAGTGTATGGATATATTTATGTAAATATGTGTGTATGCATGTGTATGGATGTATGTGTGTGTTTGCATGTAAATATGTGTGTATGCATGTGTATGGATGTATGTGTGTGTGTAAATATGTGTGTATGCATGTATATGGATGTATGTGTGTGTGTGTAAATATGTGTGTATGCATGTGTATGGATGTAAGTATGTGTGTGTGTAAATATGTGTGTATGCATGTGTTTGGATGTATGTTTGTTTTTGTGTGTAAATGTGTGTATGCATGTGTATGGATGTATGTATGTGTGTGTGTGTAAATATGTGTGTATGCATGTGTATGGATGTATGTGTGAGTATCAATGTGTTTGTGTGTAAATGTATGTTTTCTCACAGTGTCTGGAAGGCTAATGGAAGGAAGGTATTTAGGATGCAAAGTCATTCATAGGGGCCTTTCTATCAAGCTCCGAACGGAGCTTGATGGCCCGTGTTTCTAGCGAGTCTTTAGACTCGCCAGAAACACAAGTTATGGAGCAGCGGTCACAAAGACCGCTGCTCCATAACCCTGTCCGGCTGCTCTGAGCAGGCGGACAGGAATCAACGGAAATCAACCCGATCGAGTATGATCGGGTTGATTGACACCTCCTTGCTGGTGGCTGATTGGCCGCGAGTCTGCAGGGGGTGGCATTGCACCAGCAGCTCTTGTGAGCTGCTGGTGCAATGCTGAATACGGAGAGCGTATTGCTCTCCGCATTCAGTGATGTCTGTCGGACCTGATCTGCACTGTCGGATCAGGTCCGACAGACAATTGTTAAATAGGCCTCATAGCCTCTATCCACTCACCTCTCACTATTTAATTAATAAGCAGCTGCTAAATTCTCAGGCTGCTAATTTCTACGCAGAGAATGTTTGTTTAAATTGCTGGAGGGGAGGACAGCAGTAAGCAGTGAAAACTTATTTGAGAAAACAGTTAATCAGAAAGGTTGGTAAAAACTGTTATATTGCTTGTTAGTAGGGTTGCCAGCTGTGCTCTATAAAAATACCAGACGACTTATAGGTGACTGGACACGGGACGTAGCTGGGCTCACACAATGTCCCTTTCAAAAGCTCAACCTAAGGCTCTACCCTTGATCCCACCACATATATTTTTCACAACTAAGCAGTCATTTTATCCCATTGGTTGCCAGTAACACATGTACATAGTAGTGATGTGACCCCCTTGGCTACCAGAAGTAAACAACCAGCAATGATTGAACACTACAATGGTTGCCTGTAACACATATAATAGAAAATGCACAGTGTAACTTCTTTTTGAACCATATTCCTAGAAGGCCCTTTACATTTAGCTGACAGGGGTCTTTAAGTGTCCAGTATTTTAGTTCAGTTTGTACTGGACAGCCTGCTAAAATACTGGATACCCTATTTGTATGGTTCCGATCAACTATAATGAATATAAAATTGATACAGACATAAAGGTTATTAAATGTGGGGAATCTACTATTAAATTATGACAGATCTAGCACCTGTAGTTTCTTTGCTACACTGCACAATTACATATGCTAATTAGTATGGCTGGTAACCCCAGAGGTAATCACATGACACAATCCTGAGGCTCAGCCATAGCTCTGTAGATATTACCAGACCAAAGCAGTTCATGTTCATTGTAATTACAAGACTTTTCTGTTACCGTCCTACAGAATAGCATATTAGCCAAGTGTAAACATTTGTTTTAACAACATAAAATCCTGTTTACTGCAATTGTTTTTAATAGAAAAAAATGCACCCAAAACTAGCCTTATTTGGAGGAGCCAAATAAGTTTGAGTAGGCAGACAACAAGGCTGATCATTGCCATTAATTTAGTAAAAAATGATTTTTTTTTGCAGTTGTTATTCAAGCCAATTAGGAAAAGATTTGATGCAGAGTTAAAGCTACACTAACAACATAGCTAAAGGCTAAGCTGACAGTCATGGCATAATGTGATGCTTGGCTGTCATGGTGGCCACCACCCTCATAACTGCTGCTCATTTTACTAGAGTTGCTAGACTGATACTGCTGTGCTTCAGTGATCACTGACATGTAAATATTAGTTATCTAATATCTTTATTTCACAGCTAGCACATTATAGCACAACTAGTGCTTTACAACCACACCTCTGTATATGTGCTGGTATGAAGAACAGTGACTACCTCCAACACAATAAAAATGACATCCTGTGGGAGCTGCATATATGAACACCGATTACTACAGGTAGTGTTACCATGATCACCTCATCTCAGTAACTGAATAATACTAAGTCATCTGTATATACATTGTAAAATAATAAAAATAAATGACAGAAGTAATAATGTAAAGGGATAGTCACTTACAACAACCTTAGTCCATCCATTAGATTAAGTTGCGATTTTAATTTCTCACCCCTGCAACCATATTGAGTCTTCTACACATCCCGAGTTATACTCCATGACAAGTTATATTCCGATGGTTAGAAATGGCAGCTCTGCTCTGCCTACCCAATACGTCACCCACTCTCTTATTTTCAACTGTCCAATTGAAAATTGATCACCGATTAAAATAATGTATCACGCATTCATTGCTTCGTGCATGCGCAACGTCACTGGGAACCAAGTATCTGGAACCAAAGTTTAGCTCTATGTTTCTTCCGCATTACAATATCACTTGTATTGCTTCCACGGAGGAACCACAAACAGAGGGACCGTTTTTATATTTTCTGAGATAACGATGACAGACTTCCGGTTTCGAGCTGTATCCCTATGCGCATGCTTATTAGAGTCCAATGTTGTCACTGGGTGCTCCGTGCACGAGTGTTATAGGGAAGGAGAAGCACTCAATAAGGTAGGAGGAGAAGCTATTGGGAGGAGTTAGAGGGCCATTTTTGAAACATGAAATATAAGCTTCTTTACTGCAAATGTTGGTAAGTGAATAAGCGAAAGTACGGATGCAGGGTATCAATACAATTGTCAGATAGTACCTATGGGCTAAGGTTCTTTCCGGTGTAGACTGTTCCTTTAAACTTTGTAGGTCCCTACAGGCACCAGTATTCTAAGACAAAACATAGCATACAAACTGTACATAATTATGATCAATATTATTTTCACACCTTTATTTAAAAATGCATACAATTTAATAAATATTTAATTTTTAAAATAATTATTTGAAACATATATAAGTATTATAGCCATAAATGTAGGGTACACCAAAGCCTCTCTCTATTTCCTCTACATATCTTTATAAGACTTGCAGCTGGCAGTAAAGGCTTTAAACCAGCTTGAAGGATGGTAAGAATTACTGTGTTATTAGTCTGCAAATGCTCTAAAGCAAGGACTCCCAATAAAGGCCTAGAATATAAACCCCACGGCATAGTTCTGCAATGTATACGCTGCAAACTCACTGGTGCTGGGACCCTCATTAAACACTGTACTGTAAGGTGCTGCATCTGATGCAGCGTTTTTTTCAGCTTGACCCGAATGAAGAAAAGGCAACTGGCGATCTGAAATGAATTCAGATCAGACTGATGCGCATCTAGCCAGCAGTATACGTGCTGATGGCAGATGTCTTAACGCTGCAAACTCACTGGTGCTGGGACCCTCATTATACACTGTACTGTAAGGTGCACCATCTGATGCAGCTGTTTGTTCTGCTTGACCCGGATGAAGAAAAGACAACTGGCAATTTGAAATAAATAAATGATTGATGTGCATCTGGCCAGCAGGATACACACTGATGGCAGATGTCATTCAAGGATTTTTATATAACTAAACTGTAAGTATCTAAGGTAAGATTTTCTGAGATTAACACGTTTGTAAGCTCTTTGAGCAAGACATCTCATTACCACACTAGATTGTAAATACAGATCCTGCTCCTAGAGCCCACAGACACGTGCAATGAGGTCAGATCATTTCTCACATTTCTGTTGTGCTTTTCCTGTACGTTCCCGTTTCCTAAAAATCTTTAGCTTTCATTTGGTTCTAAAGTTTAAAGCTTTCTGTACTTTTCAAGGCTTATTGAAATAAGATATCCAAATCATCTCTGTGACACTAGGACTTGAATAATAACATCAACAATAAAGCATTATTACACTTACACTGCTATAACTTTAATACACTGATATTAAATCAAATTGAATGACTTAAATCCACTCTCACTGCACACATCTGTATAATGTAATAATTTTAAGGATCTTGGCAAAGAGAATACAATTATATGATTAATATGTTTTCACTTATATCCTAAATGCAATTCCTTGAGGTAGGGACACCAATAATACTACTAGGTTATAAGCAGCTTGCAGCTGGTTTACAGTTATATCTGAGAAGTGCAGCACCCTGGAACAAGGACTATTATGTCTGTGACACTAAACTTGAATGTCTACAGTCACCATGGAACAAGTACTACTGTTGGATTTGTGAAGCAAAGAGTCATAGTGAAGCACAAGATTTGATACATCATGGGATGGTCCTGTATTGTATTCCTCAGATTATAAACTGAAAAAAAATACTACATTATAAGGTACAGTGTGTAATGCACCTATGTTGTTGCATTGGATGAAAAATCCTTAAAATATGTGCATAGACTGATTCATATCTGGCAAGCAGTATAACAAAGACTGGAGTACTCTATGGCAGTGGCAGGAAGACTGAAGATTTCAGAGGGACTAGTTTTATATCACATGTTGAGTGCAGTCTTACATCAGGGATTTCATTTATTTCTCAACACAGTAAGTACCCAGAGGTAAGTGCTCCTTAAATACAAGATTGTAAGTTCTTTGAGCAAAGCACTGAAACATTAGATTGTAAGCTCCTTGGAACATGGTGTGCACTTATACCCATGGAAATCTTTTAGAGCAGGGACTCCCATTGTACCAAATAAATGTATTGTTGTTAATAGAGTGAGATAAACCTTCCATTTAATTAGTTCAACAAGGAATAAATATACAATGGATAGAATATACAAAATATCCGACTTATTGTATTACTAATTCAAAATACATTTTTAATATGGCACCCCTTATGCTCCTGTCAATTTAGTGTAGCAAACTGTGAAATACATGAGGCTTAAATAACACAGCATCAACCATAGGCAGCCTGTTTAACACTTTGGGACTGTTTCTCACTTAAGTCATTATGGTTGATGCTGATGTCCTCGAGCATTCCACCCTTTGCTATAGGGCTGCCCATTATATTGAAATGGATTTTGAATTATAAGTGTTGCAATTTTGCACAGATAAGTATATTTGTTTTTTGCTAAGATTAATACAATGGGGGGATGACCCCAAAAAGGGCCAAACAGGGTGTCTATGGTTGGTGCTGCTGTTCTGCTCAAGCATTTATTTCACACTTTGTAAGTGCGGTTAGGAAAATTAATGTAGTCGTCAGCAAAACTGGTATATAGCCGTAAACCAAAAATCAATGCTTAAGTCCAATAGCATAGCACCTACATCATGCTGACGAGCCCCAAAGAGGGTGAAACAACCTGACGATAGTGAAAAAACACTTTACATTTGTAGTATTACAATATAGTATTGCCCTGCAAGACACCACTCTTTTTGTACTGGATTTGTATGTAAGCAGATATAGATATAGAATAATAAAGCTTCCATATATCATAAGATTCGAGATTTTGCCTGATTTCCCAGTGCCCTTGACCTATTAAAAGGGTTCCTACCCAAAACTATTAAATGGTCAGATGTTCTGCACATATCTGCAATAAAATGTTTGTATAATTATATATGAGGACACAAAGAATATCTGTCAATGATAGCAGCAACTGGATCACCCGAAAACCCCTAGCAGTTATGTCCATGCTTATTTTGGTGCAGGCCCCCATTTCCCAAGATGCCTTCTTGCCTCATTTGTCAGTGCTATAATGGTCTAGCTATCTAATCTATAATAGGATCACTACTCGGATAGACATACAAGCCTCCCTTAGAAAATGTAACACTGCATAAATGTAAACTTCAAAATCCTCACATTTTCATATTTGACGGAACAAAACAAGCTCATTATACTGTAACACACCTAGAAAAGAATGTTTAATTACAGTATTCTGAGAATTTGAAAAACAGCCTTATTAATACTTAGAAATCAGCTATTTAGATTTTTTAAATTGCACTTTTGATATCAAATATCTGGTGTCAGGTACAAACTGAATAATAAAGCATGAATTTTTGCACGTCTAGTAAATTCTTTATGCCTTGATAAAAAATATAATGTTCTAATTCTTGAGAGCATTTATTGTTAAATGTTTGCAGTACACTACAGGTTACATCCTATAGGACCTTTTTTAAAGGGATATGAAACAATTTTTTGTTATTTCTAAACATACAAATATAATGTTCTAATTCCTGAGAGCATTTATTGTTAAATGTTCACAAAAACAAAGAAAAGGTCAATAGGGGGCATTAAACTATCCACACAGGATCAGTTAAATAAATGTGTAGTATACATGAAACACAGAAAAAAACATTTTGGGGGAATAATGGAAGTCCCTTAGATGCCAGTAATCAACAAATTACAATTAATCACAGTTCATCAACAGGGTGTGTACGGCTGCACTCCTCTTCTCAGACGCACTCCGGAGACAACTTGACGACGATATCTAATAAACAAAAGAGAGGCGCCTCATGTGTGTATCAGTAGTCCAAATCCAAATATGCATATATATATAGTGCAAACAGGGTACTCACATTTGGAAAGAGCACCCTTGTTTGATGGTAGACGCAAGCTGATATCGTAAAGCTGTATCAGCTCACCCACTCCCGGTAGCAGCAGCTTTTCCATGGATCCTTTAGGCCACACTTCAATGGCAGATGATTAGGCTTGTATATAACAGGCTTGTGCAAACTAATTAAAAATAAATCAGTTTAAAAAACGGAGTGGATCCAAATGATACCCCAGCTCATACAATGCGTTTATCAGCTAAGAGCTGTTTCATCAGGCTCTTTCCAAATTTGAGTACCCTGTTTGCTCTAGATACTGTATATGCATATTTGGATTTGGACTATTGTTAAATGTTTGCAGTACACTACAAGTTACATCCTATGGAACCAACTAAAGGGATATGAAACCAATTTTTGTTCTTTCACGATTCAGATAGAACATTACAGGCAATTTTAAATGATTTTCCAATTTACTCCTGTTATCAAATGTGCTTAATTCCCTTGATATAATTTGCTAAAGTCACAAAGTACAGTTATACTCATAATAACACTATCTGATAAAAAAAAATATGAAATAAAAATATTGCATTAAAAATTATATAAGGGCTCTAAGATATGAGGTCTAAGGTGTTTCTGGTGAGTCTTCAGACTTGCCAGAAACAGTAGTTATAAAGCAGCGGTCACAAAGACAGGTGGACAAACTTCGCCGGAAATCAACCTGATCGAGTACGATCGGGTTGATTGACACCCCCCGATTGGCCGCGAGTCTGCAGGGGGCGGCGTTACACCAGCCAGACCTTGATAAATAGGGGCCATAGTGTTTAATATGATCGAAATAATTTGATAAATAAATAAAGAACATGGAACATACGCAATTATGCATATACAATTCTACACGTCCATCACATTAAAAAGCAAAAGCACTTCTTCAGCACATAACACTTACACGAAGATAGACTATATATATACAAGTCAAATATTGCAACCAATAATCCAACAGATAGATATTCTACCGTGTGTTTGGTCAGACCATTCTATCACTAAACTCGCCCTAGGTAACCTGTTAGACCCAAAGAGAACAAAATCTTGGACGTATGATCCATCCTGTATTAAAAATCCGCTTATTAAAGATAAAATACTCAAAGATCTAGAGGAATACTGGCAGATTAATATAGACACCACTAACAACCCTATAATACCATGGGCGGCACATAAGGCAGTGATCAGAGGAGTATTGATCAAAGAAAAGACAGCAGCTAGGAAACAGAATGACCTAGTTCTGAGGCAGTTATACTCGGAGATTACCTCATTAGAGAGAGCACATAGAATAACTAAATCACACATTACACTGACACACCTGACAAACACGAAGAACAGGTTGCAATCTATACTAAATGAGCAATCCATAAAGGCGGTGCACAGACTGAAAACAAACTACTTTATCTTTTCGAACAAACCAGATAAATACCTAGCGAAAAAAATTTATCAAACATTGTCTATACCAAGCATACAGATCTCAAAGGGCCACATGACATCCCACCCACAGGAAATTGTAGACACATTTGCTCAGTTTTATAGCGAACTGTATGACGGGACTAAAGTACACCATTGCCCCTTGACGGACAAAATATTTGATTCTTTTCTACACAAAGCAAACTTGAAACCAATCTCTGATGAAGATAGGGAAACTCTTAATGCTAAAATTACACACGAAGAGGTACGGGCAGCTATCAAAGATCTTAAACCAAGCAAAGCTCCAGGCCCAGATGGATTCCAAGGGGAATACTATAAGGCTTTTAGAGATATCTTAACACCTCACTTGGTGGTGTTTGCTAACCACATTATGGAAGGGGGAGAAATACCGATGGAACTGCTTCAGGCTAAGATAGTGGTGATACCAAAACAGGGAAGGGATCCTCACCTTTGTGCTAATTACAGACCGATTTCCCTTATCAATCAGGATCTCAAGATTGTCACAAAAATATTAGCTAACAGATTGAAACACATCCTACCCTCAGTTATACAGGGTAGCCCCAGACAATATCCGTAGAATGGTATCGGTTATTGATTTTCTTAGGGACAGGGGGATGCCTTCTCTGATCCTATCTTTGGATGCGGAGAAGGCATTCGACCGGGTTGATTGGAAATATATGGTGAGATTGTTGTCATTAATGGGTTCCGAAGGGCGATTTATGAAAGCTATTGAGGGACTATACTCGACACCTACAGCCAAGGTCAGAGCAATTGGACATCAGTCTAGGGTTATACGTATTCTTAATGGTACGAGACAGGGATGTCCTCTAGCACCCTTAATTTTTGCGCTATGCATAGAACCCCTAGCTGCATATATACGTAACTGCTCTGACATTTGGGGATTGGAGGTAGGGACGACACATCATAAAATTACCCTGTTTGCTGATGATGTGTTACTAACCATCTCGAAACCATTGATTTCACTGCCACATGTATATCACGCTATACAACTATTCTCCCAAATATCGGGTTATAAAATTAATGTAGAAAAGTGCGAAGCACTTCCCTTGTCGATACCCAAACACACCATTAAGGCGATTGAGACAAATTTTGACTTCAAGTGGGTCTCAGGTGGCCTAAAATATATAGGGATAAAACTGACTACTCATTCCTCCAAATTATATGCCGCGAACTACACTCCTCTATACAAAGCAATTAGATCAGACTTGGGGAAATGGAGGAAAATGGGATTCTCCTGGTATGGGAGACTATCTGCCGTTAAGATGACGATTTTGCCCAGAATTCTTTATTTATTTAGGGTCCTCCCAATTAAAATTAACAGATCAGATTTAGATAATCTACAATGAGACATACACAGATTCTTGAGAGACAATAAACACCCGAGGATTCCACATCAAATTCTGACGAGACATAGACAGTTGGGGGGGTGGGTGCACCCAATTTACAGGATTACTACACAGCAGCAAGACTGGCACAGAACTCAATACTTGGTAGACGACAGAAAGATATTCTCTGGCCCACTTTGGAGGCAACCATGGGGGTAATGGAGGAACCTGACGACATTATATGGGGTACTGTAAAGAACAAAGACCCAAAAGCTTATCAAAACAAAATTACGCAAATGACTAAGAAACAATGGACTAAAACCCAGCAGATAGGGAAGTTAATTCCTAACCAATCCCTAATAATGCCACTAAAGTTTTTGTTAAACGAGGAGTTTAGATACCATATAAAGAAATGGGAAAATAAAGGCTTATACAGGGTGGCGGATTTGCATTCACAAGGTAAAATACTGACCTTCACGCAACTCAGACAAAAATTAGAGCCTATTCAGATACACTGGTTTCTCTACCTACAGATCACATCAGCTATACGAATACACATTAACAGGGCTATGCCACATAGTCAAAGGATGACTCTCGAAAATTTATGTACAGCAGGTAACAGACCCAAGAAAGCAATCTCTAGATTATACATATCGCTACAGGAAAATAAATACTTAACTAAAACTACACTGCTACTAAACTGGGAGGGGGATATAGCGAAGGAGTATACGATAGACGAATGGAATGATATATTCCATCACGCTAGCAGGGGCCTTATTAGTGCAGACCTCAGAGAGAACGTACTGAAGACAACTTTTAGATGGTACTTGACACCAGTGAAAACAACTCATATGACACCAGGAGGCTCTAGCCACTGTTATAGAGGGTGTAAGGTTAGGGGATCATATCTCCACATGTGGTGGGATTGTCCTAAAGTCCAAAACATATGGGGGGAGTTATCTGCACTGCTGAGCACATTATTAGATAAACAAATCTCGCTTACACCGGCCCAGGCACTGTTGCACGAGACAGTTCTGGGATTAAATCCACATATAAACACTTTTATCCGAATCCTCTGTACTACCACAAGAATAGCTATAGCTAAATACTGGAAAAATGAGATACCTACATGGACGGAGGTTTTAACTAGAATACAGATGATTTATTCGATGTACGAGAAAGCAGCAGTTATACAGGATACAGGGCCTGCGTTCCAGAAGATCTGGTTTTACTGGATACTTAAGGGTAATTAAAGAATAAGTTAGGAAGAAAGGCAGAGAAATCTTAGAGGATAATAGTTGCCGATCAGACATGATAGGTTATTCAATATAGGGAAAATTGATGAGGAAGCTACTATTAGCCATATAGACAGACACTAGGGCGGTAGGTACCCGTGGCTCCATTAGTTTCACATGTTGTGTTTTGAGATTTGTTGAGTTTTGTTCATTGGTTCTATTTAGATTAATAATATTGCTAAAGCGATAAGAATACCACCCCTCAAGATTAAGTTTCTCCAATATAGACTGTTGTATCCACTGACATATAAAAGGAGAAACCAAGGGAATAAGTATGAAAATGAGAGAAGCCTCCACATATTCTGAGATGGACCGCAGCAAATATAGCAGCTTAGATAAAGATTATTATTGTGTGTAAGGTAATATGTGTTTTGCTGCCTAACGTTTTTTTGTCTTTTTTTCTCTTTCTCATTGTAAGTTACATGTCATTTACCTGATGTACAAGGAGGAGGTTTGTGGTTAATAAAAATATGTTATCTAAAAAGCAAAAGCACATATAAACATGAGCACATATATACATTAGTCTCTATATATCATTGCATAGTTACCATACCCCTGAGGAATTCAGTGTAAAGAGCGTATATGGACATTGTATATGGGAATTTTACATATTTACATGTATACATATGAAAAAAACAGCAGTATTTAATATTCAATGAGTTTAGACATACAGAAGAAGATCACTGTGGAAGAGGGAGATGTAAAGAACAATCAAAATATAATTGCCTCCATGTCCTATTTCCAGTAATTAATAAGATCATACTCTGAGTTCAGACCGGTAGGGACCCTAGTCTGAAGCTTTAAATTTCAGTACATTTCCCTCTTCCACAGGAGCCCATTATGGTCATAGAGGACACATAACCCTTTCTATTGCTTGCCATCTAAGTGTTGTAGTACTCTTATAGGGGCATCTTGCAAAATGTTGCATGAGTGGGGGTGGTTACTTCACCAGCTTGTATAGTGGACAAATGGTTTCTGATGTGTACCTTGACCTCATTGGTTGTAAGGCCTACGTATTGCAGCTGACAAGAAACACAGGTAAGGACATAAATGACACATGTGGCCTCAGATATAAAACTGTTAGAGACCAAGATATATTCACAAACTCAACATTTCTGTATGCATTTATAAAGCCCTTTATGTATTAGCCATGAACTCATTGGTTTATTTAAATCATGTAAGCAAGAGGGGGATAGAACATTGCCTTATGTTTTAGTTCCTCTGTAAGAGCAGCAAAGCCCATTTCTTTCATGTAAGTGTCAAGAGTCCATGAGCTAGTAACGCTACCAGGAGGGGGCAACGTTTCCCAAACCTCAAAATGCCTATAAATACACTTCCCACCTCACTCATACCTTAATTTAACGTTTAGCCAAGAAGTGAGCTTTGCCTTCATTGGAGGATGGTGAAGCAAGTCGTGCTTGATTTCTTCTTGCGTTTCTAAGCATTTTGAAGTCCAATTCCTCTCAAAGTACAGTGTTTGTCTGAGGGATATGAAGGGAATATTGTCTGATGATGCTATGTTTTCACCTATGGGAAATCTATTCTAAGGCTCTCTGTAAATTCGGTCGTGGGAATTCATCTGCCACCTCCCTTTACAGATCGACATTATACTCCTCTACCATTACCTCTGCTGATATGTTTCAGTACTGGTTTGGCTATCTGCTATATGTGAATGGGTGTCTTCAGGTAAGTATATATCACTTTTTAAGACACTCTCAGCTATGTTTGGCACTTTATATTTTAAAGTTTTAATATATATTGGATATATTTGCCATGAGTCAGGCCTATGTTTATTTTCCCTTGCAGTCTAACAGTTTCATTATGGAAATTATGGCCTAGATTTGGAGTTTGGTGGTAGCCGTGAAAACCAGCGTTAGAGGCTCCTAATGCTGGTTTTAGGCTAACTCCGGTATTTGGAGTCACTCAAAAAAGGGTCTAACGCTCACTTTTCAGCCGCGACTTTTCCATACCGCAGATCCCCTTACGTAAATTGCGTATCCTATCTTTTCAATGGGATTTTTCTAACTCCGGTATTTAGAGTCGTGGCTGAAGTGAGCGTTAGAAATCTAACGACAAAACTCCAGCCGCAGAAAAAAGTCAGTAGTTAAGAGCTTTCTGGGCTAACGCCGGTTCATAAAGCTCTTAACTACTGTACTCTAAAGTACACTAACACCCATAAACTACCTATGTACCCCTAAACCGAGGTCCCCCCACATCGCCGCCACTCGATTAAATTTTTGTAACCCCTAATCTGCCGACCGCCACCTACGTTATACTTATGTACCCCTAATCTGCTGCCCCTAACACCGCCGACCCCTGTATTATATTTATTAACCCTTAATCTGCCCCCCACAACGTCGCCGCCAGCTACCTACAATAATTAACCCCTAATCTGCCGACCGCAAAGCGCTGCCACCTACATTATAGCTATGTACCCCTAATCTGCTGCCCCTAACACTGCCGACCCCTATATTATATTTATTAACCCCTAATCTGCCCCCCTCAATGTCGCCTCCACCTGCCTACACTTATTAACCCCTAATCTGCCGAGCAGACCGCACCGCTACTATAATAAAGTTATTAACCCCTAATTCGCCTCACTAACCCTATAATAAATAGTATTAACCCCTAATCAGCCCTCCCTAACATCGCCGACACCTAACTTCAATTATTAACCCCTAATCTGCCGACCGGAGCTCACCGCTATTCTAATAAATGTATTAACCCCTAAAGCTAAGTCTAACCCTAACACTAACACCCCCCTAAGTTAAATATAATTTTAATCTAACGAAATAAATTAACTCTTATTAAATAAATTATTCCTATTTAAAGATAAATACTTACCTGTAAAATAAATCCTAATATAGCTACAATATAAATTATAATTACATTGTAGCTATTTTAGGATTAATATTTATTTTACAGGCAACTTTGTAATTATTTTAACCATGTACAATAGCTATTAAATAGTTAAGAACTATTTAATAGCAACCTAGTTAAAATAATGACAAAATTACCTGTAAAATAAATCCTAACCTAAGTTACAATTAAACCTAACACTATACTATCATTAAGTTAATTAAATAAAATACCTATAATTACCCAATCAGCCAATCAAATTGAGCTCGCATTCTATTGGCTGATCGGAACAGCCAATAGAATGCGAGCTCAATCTGATTGGCTGATTGGATCAGCCAATCGGATTGAACTTGATTCTGATTGGCTGATTCCATCAATATGAATATTCCTACCTTAATTCCGATTGGCTGATAGAATCCTATCAGCCAATCGGAATTCGAGGGACGCCATCTTGGATGACGTCCCTTAAAGGAACCGTCATTCTTCAGTTGGACGTCGCCGGAAGAAGATGGGTCCGCGGTGGAGGTCTTCAGGATGGAGCCGGTCGTCATCGGATGAAGATAGAAGATGCCGCTTGGATCAAGATGGTTGCCGGTCTGGATCGCCTCTTCTTCCCGGATAGGATGAAGACCTTGGAGCCTCTTCTGGACCTCTTCAGCCACCGGATGATGGATCGCCAGCCCCCGCTTGGGTTGGATGAAGATTTTGGAGCCAGGACGGATCGGTGATACCTGGTGAGGTGAAGACAAGGTAGGATGATCTTCAGGGGCTTAGTGTTAGGTTTATTTAAGGGGGGTTTGGGTTAGATTAGGGGTATGTGGGTGGTGGGTTGTAATGTTGGGAGGGGTATTGTATGTTTTTTTTTTACAGGCAAAAGAGCTGAACTTCTTGGGGCATGCCCCGCAAAGGGCCCTGTTCAGGGCTGGTAAGGTAAAAGAGCTTTGAACTTTATTAATTTAGAATAGGGTAGGGCATTTTTTATTTTGGGGGTCTTTGTTATTTTATTAGGGGGCTTAGAGTAGGTGTAATTAGTTTAAAATTGTTGTAATATTTTTCTTATGTTTGTAGATATTTTTTTATTTTTTGTAACTTAGTTCTTTTTTATTTTTTGTACTTTAGTTAGTTTATTTCATTGTAGTTATTTGTAGATATTGTATTTAATTAATTTATTGATAGTGTAGTGTTAGGTTTAATTGTAGGTAATTGTAGGTATTTTATTTAATTAATTTAATGATAGTATAGTGTTAGGTTTAATTGTAACTCAGGTTAGGATTTATTTTACAGGTAATGTTGTAATTATTTTAACTAGGTAACTATTAAATAGTTCTTAACTATTTAATAGCTATTGTACCTGGTTAAAATAAATACAAAGTTACCTCTAAAATAAATATTAATCCTAAAATAGCTACAATGTAATTATAATTTATATTGTAGCTATATTAGGATTTATTTTACAGGTAAGTATTTAGCTTTAAATAGGAATAATTTATTTAATAAGAGTTAATTAATTTAGTTAGATTAAAATTATATTTAATTTAGGGGGGTGTTAGTGTTAGGGTTAGATTTAGCTTTAGGGGTTAATACATTTATTAGAATAGCGGTGAGCTCCGCTCGGCAGATTAGGGGTTAATAATTGAAGTTAGGTGTCGGCGATGTTAGGGAGGGCAGATTAGGGGTTAATACTATTTATTATAGGGTTAGTGAGGTGGATTAGGGGTTAATAACTTTAATATAGTAGCGGTGCGGTGCGGTCGGCAGATTAGGGGTTAATAAGTGTAGGCAGGTGGAGGCGACATTGTGGGGAGCAGATTAGGGGTTAATAAATATAATATAGGGGTCGGCGGTGTTAGGGGCAGCAGATTAGGGGTACATAGGGATAATGTAAGTAGAGGTGGTTTACGGAGCGGCAGATTAGGGGTTAAAAAAATATGCAGGGGTCAGCGATAGCGGGGGCGGCAGAATAGGGGTTAATAAGTGTAAGGTTAGGGGTGTTTAGACTCGGGGTACATGTTAGGGTGTTAGGTGCAGACGTAGGAAGTGTTTACGCATAGCAAACAATGGGGCTGCGTTAGGAGCTGAACGCGGCATATTTTGCAGGTGTTAGGTTTTTTTTCAGCTCAAACAGCCCCATTGTTTCCTATGGGGGAATCGTGCACAAGCACGTTTTTGAGGCTGGCCGCGTCCATAAGCAACTCTGGTATCGAGAGTTGAAGCTGCGTTAAAAATGCTCTACGCTCCTTTTTTGGAGCCTAACGCAGCCTTTATGTGGACTCTCAATACCAGAGTTATTTTTATGGTGCGGCCAGAAAAAAGCCGGCGTTAGCTACGCGGGTCCTTACCGACAAAACTCCAAATCTAGGCCTATGTTTTTGGGAGAAATTTAGTATTTTTTTCTTACCTGGGGTTTCAGTTAGTTGTAACTTCGGACTTGTTTTTTTAAAATTTTCGCTGGCAAATTAGGCTCACAATGACGCAAAATGCTTCTATTTATTGCATCATTTTTTAATGCAAATAGTTTTGGCACGGAGGTTGCGTTTGCTGTGACACGAGTCACTTCAATTCTATGCGTCTTTGCTGACATGAATTTTTTTGGCGCAAAGTTGCGCCTGTTATGACGCAAATTGTGTCATTTCTTGTTAACCTTGGCGCCAAAAGTTTTTTTCTCTGCATTTGCATTATCTTTGTTTACGTCATTATTGGCGGCAACATTTTTTTATATTAAGTCTCTCCCTCTTTTGCTCTCTGCTCTCATTTATTACAGAGGGCTAAGATCTTTGCTTTTGTTTTTCATAAGCATTTTTTCCCCTTCCTGAAACTACTATTTTGAGGAAATTGTATATTTTGTTTAAGTGTTATTTTTTAATTTTTGCAATTTTCTAAATTTTTTGCATTTTTGCATTTTGCAAGATGTCTCAAACTTATGCTGCCTCTGATGTTACTGTAGGAACCAAGTTGCCTGAATACAAATCTACCAAAGCTATGTTGTAAATTAGCTGATCTTCCTTCTTCAGCTCAAATATGTGGCACTTGTTATGAGAAATTATTTCATGCTGATAATGTTTCTATAAGTACAAATACATCTACTGTTAAACCTTCACAGTCTAATTTAGAGCTTTGGAAGAAAGTCCTGAAGGTTGATGGCGCTATTTCTACTCTTGCCAAACTTACTACTATTCCTATGGAAGATAGTGCTTCTTTTAAGGATCCCTTAGATAGGAAAATTAAATCTTATCTTAGAAAGGCATATTTACATACTGGCTATATTCTTAGACCTCCTATTTCTATGGCTAATGTGGCTGCTGCTTCAACTTTTTGGTTGGACAGTCTAACACAGCAGTTATCAGATCCTGAATTGTCTAGCATTGTTATTTTACATCAAAATGTTAATCATTTCATTTGTGGTGCTATATTTGATATTATTAAGATTGATATCAAATCTATGTCATTAGCTATTCTATCTAGAAGAGCTTTATGGCTTAAAGCATGGAATGCTGATATGGTGTCTAAATCCTATATTACTATCTCTATCTTTCAAGGTAATGATTTTTTGGTTCTCAATTGGATTCTATTATCTCCACGATCACTGGGGGTAAGGGAGTTTTTCGGCCCAAAGATAAGAAATCTAAGGGTTAATTCAAAGCTTCCAATCATTTTCGTTCCTTTTCGTCAGTTTAAAGAACAAAAAAACACTCCTACCATTAAGGCCTCTGGTTCCAATTGGAGACCATCTACAAAATGGAATAAATCCAAGCCTTACAAGAAACCAAATACAGCCCCTAAGACTGCATGAAGGTGCGGCCCTCATACCAGTTCAACTGGTGGGGGGCAGAAAATAAACTTATTTCAAGACATTTGGGGAGATTCTGTCCAAAATCAGTGGATTCAGGATATTGTTTCTCAAGGGTATCGAATAGGTATCAGAATAAAACCTCCCATGGGAAGATTCTTTCTTTCCCATGTTCCAACAAACCCTGTGAAGGCTCAGGCTTTTCTGAAGTGTGTTTCAGATCTAGAGCTTTCAGGGGTGATTGTTCCAGTTCCTCAACATGAACAAGGTTTGGGTTATTATTCAAATCTGTTCATTGTCTCAAAGAAAGAAGATTCATTCAAACCAATTCTGGATCTGAAAACTCTAAATCGTTTTGTAAGAGTCCCAACTTTCAGGATGGTGACTATAAGGATTATAGATGTGACACACAGGAAGACAGGTCACAGGAGCCACGAAGAGCAGGTGCAATTGTCACTACAGACGCCAATCGTAATTTATGATTGGCCCCATGAAGGGTGTGGATAACAGACCGGTCTGTGATTGGACGACTCTCATGTTAAATAGAGCGGGGTTATCAGCTATAATATCAGCCTGATGAAACGACCGGAAGGTCGAGAAACGCGTTGCTGTTTCCATCTACTATTTACCAGTGTTTTAAACAGTGATTTTAAATGAATTTTAAATAAAATTGGTTTTACGATATCCCCGCTCTTCTTGCATATTGTTAATTGGTTGGTCCGGTTACCTGCCTATCATACTAAGAGCCTTCAGCTATTGGTCCTATCACAGACGTTGTGTTCCCTTGACGCTTTGACTTCCCGCTGCTGCGGATTGGACCCTGGAGTGCCGGATATATCCTCCCATTGGACCGTCTGGCGGACGACTAAGGTTCCGTCCTGTCTAGTGTGGCATACGTTTATGCCAAAATCTTTGTGAGTACCCTGACTCTCTGTGTGTGCTGTCTCCTGTCTCTGCCGTTACACCACGATACTGTCCCATAAGGCACCTCTCTTTCTTCTGCTCCTACAGATTCTTATAAGGATTATTCTGCCTTTTGTTCAGCAAGGTCATTTCATGTCCACAATAGACTTACAGGACGCTTATCTTCACATTCTGATTCATCCAGACCACTATCTCCTTTCTAGACAAGCATTACCAATTTGTCGCTCTTCCGTTTGGCCTAGCGACAGCTCTGAGAATTTTTTCAAAGGTTCTCGGTGCCTTTCTATCTGTAATCAGAGTGCAGGGTATTGTGGTGTTTCCTTATTTGGACGATATCTTGGTACTAGCTCAATCTTTTCATTTAGCAGAATCTCACACGAAACAACTTGTGTGGTTTCTTCAAAGACATGGTTGGAGGATCAATTTACAAAAGAGTTTCTTAATTCCTCAGACAAAGGTCACATTTTTAGGTTTTCTGATAGATTCAGTGTCCATGATTCTTTCTGTGACAGACAGATGAAGTTGGTTTTAGCTTTCTAATCCTTCAGTCTCTATCATTCCATTTAGTGGCTATGTGCATGGAAGTTTTAGGTCTCATGACTGCAGCATCGGACGTGATCCCCTTTGCTCATTTTCATATGAGACCTCTACAGCTTTGCATGTTGCACCAATGATGCAGGGATTATACTCAGATATCCCAGTTGATATACTTAAATCCCAACACTCTCTGACTTGGTGGTTAAACCATCACCTTATTGTTCTCCTTTGTTTGTCCTTCCTGGATTGTGATCTCAACAGATGCAAGTCTTTTGGGTTGGGGGGCTGTCTGGGGGTCTCTGACAGCACAAGGGGTTTGGGAACCTCAGGAGGCAAGGTTACCAATCAATATTTTAGAACTCTGTGCTATTTTAAGAGCTCTTCAGGCTTGGCCTCTATTGAAGAGAGAACGTTATATTCAATTTCAAACAGACGATGTCACTACAGTGGCATATGTCAATCATCAAGGTGGACTCGCAGTCCTTCAGCAATGAAAGAAGTATCTCATACTTTCTTGGGTGGAATCCATCTCTTGTCAAATTTCTGCGATTCATATCCCAGGAATAGACAATTGGGAAGCGGATTATATCAGTCATCAGACTTCTCATCCGGAAGAGTTGTCTCTCCATCCAGATGTGTTTTTTCAATTGGTACAGATGTGGGGTCCTCCAGAAATAGATCTGATGGCTTCATGTTTGAACAAAAAACTTCCAAGATACCTTTCCAGGTTCAAGGATCCTCAGGCGGAGATGGTGGATGCTCTAGCAGTTCCTTGGCTTTACCAAGCTGCATACATTTTTCCACCTCTGGTTCTTCTTCCAAGGGAGATCTCCAAGATCATAATGGAATGATCTTATGTGTTTCTGATAGCACCAGCTTGGCCTCTCAGGTTTTGGTATGGGGTCCTTGTCAGAATGTCCAGTTGCCAGCCTTGGCCACTTCCTTTAAGGCCAGACCTTCTGCCTCAGGGGCTGTTTTTCCATCAGGATCTCAAATCTCTAAATTTGAAGGCATGGAAATTGAACACTTAGTGCTTAGTCATAAAGGTTTCTCTGACTCAGTTATTAGCACTATGATACAGGTTTATAAGTCTGCTTCAATGATAATGTATTATGGGCAGGAATAGGCACAGACAAAGGCTGTGGTGGACATTTTCCAAAGTTATTATACTCATGCAGATACCACTGATCCTATAACCAGCCCTCCTCTGGCTATACGCATGTGCTGGTGTCACTACTGTGTCATTATATAGTGCTGGGTGTTATTATACTGATGCAGATACCACTGATCCTATAACCAGCCCTCCTCTGGCTATATACATGTGCCTGTGTCACTACTGTGTCATTATATAATGCTTGGTGTTATTAGACTGATGCATATACAACTGATCCTATAACCAGCCCTCCTCTGGCTCTACCCATGTGCCAGTGTCACTACTGTGTCATTATATAGTGCTGGTTGTTATTATACTGATGCAGATACCACTGAACCTATAACCAGCCCTTGTATGGCTATACACATGTGCCAGTTTCACTACTGTGTTTTTGTATAGAGCTGGGTGTTATTATACAGATGCAGATACACATCCAGTATTTCCCTCAGGCTTTATTTATTCCATAACTTATCACTCAATATCGCTAGCAGTCTCTTGACAAGCCACTAACTTTATTCACACTACATATTTTTTTTATTCCTATTATTTATTCAGAAAGAAAAGATATACAGTGGCGGACACTGCAAGGGCTAGTCACGAACACCAGTGTCCGTGTACAGACACTTTGCCTATCTCTGATTATGGGGTTTGGAAAACCTATATTTCATGGTGTTCAACTCATGATTATTCTTGGCATTCTTTTAGAATTCCTAGGATTTTTCAGTTTCTTCAGGATGGTTTGGATAAGGGTTTGTCTGCAAATACTTTGAAAGGACAAATTTCTTCTCTTTCTGTCTTATTTCATAGAAAGATTGCTAAACTTCCTGATATTCACTGTTTTATTTATGCTTTGATTCGTATTATTAATTCCTATTATTAAATGTATTTCTCCTCCTTGGAGTCTCAATTTGGTTTTAAAGATTTGACAGGCTCCTCCTTTTTGAGCCTGTGCATTCTCTGGACATTAAATTACTTTCTTGGAAAGTGTTATTTTTTTGGCTATCTCTTCTGCTAGAAGAGTTTCTGAATTGTCTGTAGAAATGTGCGATTCATTTCAGATCGATTCGGAAATTCGGCCTAATTCAGTAAATTCGGGATTCGGATCGATTCGAATTTCTGAATTAAAATAGTGCCGAATCTACCGAATAAAGCTGAATTAGTTCGGATTTATTCGGATTTATTCGGTAGATTCGGATGGCCATGGATTACACTAGTATTCACAGTATATTAGGTTATATCATTCTGCTATGGGTTACACCTAATATACAGTACATAATACTAGTCTAATACACAGCACATCCCACCTAATACCTAAAATTCCGAATTTCCGAACTGAATTGAACCGAATCCAGCCGAATTTATTCGAATCCGAATAAATCCGAACCGAATCCGAACCGAATTCATTCAAATTTTTCTGAATTCCAATGGATCCAAACCGAAATTCGAAAAAATCCGAATCGATCCGAACCAAACCGAATGTTTTCGCCATGCACATGTCTAATTGTCTGCTCTCTATTGTGAGTCTCCTTATCTGATTTTCCATCAAGATAAAGCTTTTTTGCGGACTTCATTTAAACTTTTGCCTAAGGTTGTGAATTCTAACAACATCAATAGGGAAATTGCTGTTCCTTCTTTGTGTCCTAATCCTAAGCATACTCTTGGAAAGGTCTTTACATTCTTTGGATGTGGTAAGAGCTTTGAAATATTATGTTGAAGCTACTAAAGATTTCAGAAAGACTTCTTATTCTATTTGTTATTTTTTCTGGCTCCAGGAAAGGTCAGAAAGCCTCTGCCATTTCTCTGGCTTCTTGGTTGAGACTTTTGATTCGCAAAGCTTATTTGGAGGAAGGGCAATCTCCGCCTCAGAGAATTACAGCTCATTCTACTAGATCAGTTGCCACTTCTTGGGCTCTCAAGAATGAGGCTTCAGTTGATCAAATTTGCAAAGCAACAACTTGGTCTTCTTTGCATACTTTTACTAAATTACTAAACTTAAAAATTTGGGGGGATTTAATTTCTCAGTGGAAATAGCTGTTTTTATTTTATCCCTCCCTCTCTAGTGACTCGTGGACTTCCACTTTTTGGGTATTATATATCCCATACGTCACTAGCTCATGGACTCTTGCCACTTACATGAAAGAAAACATAATTTATGTGAGAACTTACCTGATAAATTAATTTCTTTCATAGTGGCAAGAGTCCATGAGACTCACCCTATTTTTTGTGGTTATGATTTTTTTGTATAAAGCATATTATTTTTTCCAGTTCCTCTTTTTGTATGCTTTTTACTTCTTTTTTTATACCTCACGTCTTGGCTAAACATTAAACTAAGGTATGAGTGAGGTGGGAGGTGTATTTATAGACATTTTGAGGTTTGGGAAACTTTGCCCCCTTCTGGTAGGAATGTATATCCCATACGTCACTAGCTCATGGACTCTTGCCACTATGAAATAAATTAATTTAGGTAAGTTCTTACATTAATTATGTTTTTTGATACATTTATCAAGCTTATCATCTGCAGCTAGAATACCAAAGTGTTTTTTAATTATTTTGCAGATGTCAGTGTATTAAGTACTGAATTCTGTTACAAACGTAACACCTTTAAAATCCTGTCTAGTACTGTCATGTGTCAAAGATTGAGTCTTAATCAAATTAGTTCTATCAATATTGTCTCTCTGCTCTATTAATTACATTAGCTGGGTAATGGGTATCCCCTTTCTTTAAGTCTCCTTTTTAGATCTTTAGACTGTTCAATATATTTATCAGTTAGAGTGTAATTCCTCTTAACCCTAATAAATTGGCCTTTGGCCACTGCAAAGGGAACATGCCTAGGGTGACAGCTCTGGGCATGTAAGAGGGCATTACCTGCTGTTGGTTTTCTCAATATGTTGGTGACTATTTTCCCTTCTGTTGTCCCTTCTAGGGTAATGTCTAGAACACTTATTTCATTACTTTTTAATTCATAAGTGAATTGAAGACCAATATTGTTATTATTCAAATAGTCAACAAATTCAACAAATCCGGATGCAGTACCATAATAATGGACTAGATGTCCAAGAGGATTTCCTTCTCCATAGATGTGGGACAGCTTCCACCAACCCATGAAGAGGTTGGCGTATGAGGGGGCAAATTTGGCCCCCATTGCTGTCCCACATCTCTGGAGATAGAAATCCCCTTCAAAATTGAAATAGTTATAGATAAGTAGGTACTTGAGTATCCTCAAAATATACTGTTGGAACTCATCAGAATAATTGGAATGATATTTAAGGAAGAAAGCTATGACTTTTAAACCCTCTATATGGGGAATAGATGAATACAGCACCACCACATCAATAGTGGCCCATTTGAAAGAGTTAAATCCCCATTTCATATCTTCCAAAAAATTTATAACACATTTTGTGTCTCTGAGATGACTAAACAGGGAAGTTGCAAAGGGCTGGATGATACTGTCCAGCCATTGGGATACATACTACGATAGGGAGCCTATCCCACTGACTATTGGATGTCCTTTGACGCAACTCAGAGATTTGTGTATCTTGGGCAAATGGTGGTGGGCACTACAGAATGGTCAACATACAAAAAAAGTTTTTTTTTATCAAAATGCCCATTCTCCAAGCCATCGTCCAAGATACTCAAGAGTTCTCATTGGAAAATACGAGTGGGGTCTGAGGGTAAAAGGGCATAGTTGTCAACATTATGTAGTTGGTGTAGAGCTTCATTGACATAATCTGCTCTGTTCATTACGACTATTGAGTCGCATTTATCCGCCGAACGGATCCCTATGTCCTCAAATCCTCCAAAGCTATTTTTTCTTATCTCGTCAGATTAGGTTTAACACATTTATTGGCAGAATTTGGTTTAGCAAATACAGTGGTGTCATTAATATATACATATTTAGAGCCAGTTGTGGTGGATCCTGACTTTTTTACTTTTGGTCTTACCACTTGTATTTGACCCATATTAGCATGTGTGATTTCTACTCCTGGCCCTTTTTTGTATCTGTGGATGTTTTAGGATACTTTAAGGTGCCCCCCCCCTCCCTGAGGCTCCTTTATCTTCTCCTGACTTGAACTCACTATCTGAATAAGTGACCTTTTTAGTGTCCTGATTTTGATGTTGTTGTCCCTTATTTTTGTTATTGCTATTATTACGTCTATTTCTAGACCTACTTCTATTGTTGTTTCTCCTTAATGTGTCTCTATCTGAGCGCTTCCAAATGTAAATGCTATTATTACTATAATCAGACTGGTCCCTGACATACTTGGAGTGTTTAGTCTCAAGGACTATCTGTTTTGCTTCTGCCACACCATTTTTGAGGCTTTCATCAAACCTGGGAAAATTTAAATCAGTTTGTCTATTATTCATCTCTGACTGTAAGAGATCAATTTCTTTCCTTGTTCTAGTAAGTAAATGTGTTTATAAGATGTCAACAATATCATTAAACAAATGGAGCATTCAGATAAAATATCGTTCCAAGATTTAATGAAATCTGTGTCAGAAACATCAAAAGTTGGAAACTTATTTAGTCTTAAACCTCGGGGAATAATTCTAAGTTTAGCATATGTTTCCATTATCCAAATGTCTCACTGGAGCTTATGCTCCCTAATAAAGAGTTTCTCCATGTGTTCAAACTGTCCAGACAATGTATAATTAGTTTTTTTCTGTGGAAAAAATCTTGTACCAGAACAGGCATCAAGGAGTAAAAGTGTGATCCCTCCATGGGAAGCGTGTGTGAGCTCTTGTAAGAAAGAAACAGTGAAACAGTGAAAGGTGTTACCAGGCATGCACCTAAACACACATATAGCAAAGTAGACAGTTCACTGTTCTTTATATAAATGTATCCCCAATATGTGATGTAAAGAGAAAATACATATTAAAAGGTATTAAATCCCAGTGTCAGCTGATATGTGAAAAAAACTCTTTATGAGAGACCTGAGTAACGCTTCAGACCCCCCCCCCCCATACACGCCAGTAGTACAAGGCTTAAAACCTATGAGGATAAGACGTAACAAACAATCCACCTACAAACTCCAGTGGTGTACCTCGGCGGTGGTAATAGCAGTGCCTGCTCAAACGGTCATTCAGACCTTTTATACACCTCAACCAACAGGGGCTCTGTCCTTCAAAAAAACCTTTAGCTGCTTCGGTGGAACCTCAGATTTGATTCTTTATAATAATCTTTATGGAAATATTTTATTTCCATAAAGATTATTATAAAGAATCGAATCTGATAGACATACCATATACTTTGGATTACAGTCCAATCTGGGAACATCCGACCGAGCGATGAAGACAAGCACACTAGTACATCTCACATATGAAACCGCTATAATACTGAATACTGGAGGAAAGAAAAGTTACTACAATCACAGGCAGATGACGATGCTGATGATGAAATTGGGGAGGGGGCAGGCGGATATTTTAAAAAGGGCAGTGGAGCAAATCGTAAGTCTTTACTTTCAAACGATATATGGTAGAAAATTGCGCTACATTTGTAAATAATAATCGTTTGCCACTTTATATGTATCACTTAAAACCAATTTTGGGTTAACTGTCCCTTTAAGTCTCCTAGGCACTGTGAGTGTTGACCTAAGGCTATATGTAAATACCAGCATCATAATGCAGAGCTGTGTTTTTAACCAATCATGATTACTCTTGCTTTAAAAGGTGAGCAGGTGTTCAATCCTTATGCTATGATTACGGCCTAAGGGCAGAAACATGTTAGCAGATTTGCTGCATTTGCTGATTGTGTGTCCCATGGATGTTCTTACCCAGGATGTTTAAATAAAAGAAGTTTTAAACCGTCATCTGCTTTAATTCTTCTTTGATTGTATTCTACACCGGGAAGCAGAGACGGCTTCCAAGCTCCTGGATCTCGGTTACAGCTGAATACCCATGGCTGAAGTCTTTGGATGACCCTATTGGATTAGCAGAGTCACATGCTTCTTAAAACGCCCCCTCCTGCATAGCGGGACACCAGAGCTATCTTCAAGAGCGAAGGTTCCACCAGTGCACCTAAAGGCTTTTTCGAAAATGAGGACAGAGCCCCTGCTGGTAGTGGTGAGTAAAGGTCTGAATGATTGTTTGAGCAGGCCCTGCTATTACCACTAGTTTGTAAGTGAATTGTTTGTTACGTCCTATCCTCATAGGGTTTCAGCCTTGTACTATTGGCGTGTATAGGGGGGTCTGAAGCGTTTGAAGTGACTCAGGTCCCTCATAGAGAGTTTTTTTCAACCGATCAGCTGACACTGGGATTTTATACTTTTAATATGTATTTCCTCTTTACACCACATATTGGGGATACATTTATAGAAAGAACAGTGAAATTTTACCGGAGTTCGTAAGTGGATTGTTTGTTACATTCTATTCTTATAGGTTTTCAGCCTTGTACTACTGGCGTGTATAGGGGGTCTGAAGCATTTGAAGTAACTCAGGTCCCTTAAAGAGAGTTTTTTTCAACCGATCAGCTGACACTGGGATTTAATACTTTTAATATGTATTTCCTCTTTACACCACATATTGGGGATACATTTATATAAAGAACAGGGAACTTTCAACTTTGATATATATATATATAGTCATGGCCAAAAATATTGACACCCCTGCACCCCTGCATCTGTTTTATGATTGGTTGCTAAGGTCATCGCTAGGGGGGCATGTTGTGAGCTGACAAGAGAGATGGGCAGTTTTCAAAACCACTTTGTGTGGGAAAAAAGAGAGAGTTATTCCAAGTTGCCTGAACTATACAGGGGTCGATTACCCAAGAGCTCTCTAAGGGACTATAACAAGACTGTGTAAGAGGACTATTTGTATTTACCTGGATTCTACTGACTGTGGCTGATAGAACAAGGTAGTTTTTCTCCTAACCCCAAAATGAGTGTGTTCTTTCTGTAGTTTGTGTACTTCTGTGTGTTTGACTATTTTTAGTGAATAAAGTACAATTTATTTCACCATTTGTTTTGCTCATTGAAATTATCCCAATTAAACAATAGTATAGAGTGCTGGTCTCCCGTGACAGGCTCTAAAAGGAAATTAATGGTGGCAGCAGCATTGTGCTTTTATGTTTAAAATACTGCAGGGTCTAACATAAAAGAGAGCTTGCAGATTGCAAGCCCTCAAAATGAATAGTGACTTACACACGTTACACAGATCAGGAAAGGCACAGGTTCTCTCTGTCACTTAGCTTAGTGCCAGCAGGCGAACATGGACCAGCAGTCAGGATGATTCCGATCATGGGACCGTGCCAGAATTGTGGACCGGTGGAGCAGCTATGGGCTACCAACGGATGATTGGTCCAAGACAGAGCTGCAGTGGCAGCAGCTGGCAGACAACTCGGGGTGCAGGAGATTAACCCAGGCCAGGTGGTGGAAGGACATGTGGCGGGTGAGGCTGCCTGGATACGGATGGACTTGTTTTGGGGAGTGCAGAGGGGATAGTCACTGTGGCTACTGAACTCACCAACCCTGGACTCATGGGGAGAGGGGACAACAACCGATGAGTGAATTAGGATGTTGGCAGCCATTCATGGAACAGCACCCCACTCCCACCTTGTCAACAGGGAGCAGTCAGACCCATAAGTGGACCACCACAGTTTTGGGAAATTTGTTGATGGGACGGATCAGATCAATGGGTTCTTAAGAGATTTTGAGACCCAGTGTTGAAGATGCTGTGTGCCACCCCGGGATAGGGTTTTGAGACTAAGCCCATTGTTATCTGGGAAGGTTAAAAGGACATTGCAGTCCATCCCTGGCAAGGATGGGGATGATTATGGCCATGTGAAGGCTATGATCTTGGCACAGTATGAACTCATCCCAGGAGGTTACAGGGTCAAGTTCAGGACTGAGAAAAAGTTACCCCAAGAGTCCTACGTGGAATATGGGGCTTGCATGGCCTTATATGGGACTCAGTAGGTGGAGGGATGTGGGGTCAATAAATACCACACCCTGCTGGACTTAATGTTCCAAGAACAACTTTTGCAGCAGTACCCCTCGGACGTGAGGGCATGGGTTTTTGACCATAAACCTAAAACCCATGTGGAAGCTGCTAAGCTGGTGGATGAGTTTGTGGTCAGTCGGGCAGTAATTCACAAAAAACATGTGCCCCCAAAGCTGCAGAATTTAAGCACGTGCGGCAGTTTTACTATTGCAACAAAGTGAGTCACATACGACAGGGTACCCCATCAGGGGCAAAGCACCCCAGCTGCAAGGACAGTCGTCCATGTGCGGCTGGCACACACAGAGGAACAAAGTGCAACTGTGGCACCAACCCTGAGGACTGGACCATACCAAGTCCTCAGACCGATGAATGAGTGCAACTATGTTGTACAGTTAGATAGCAAGACAGGAACCTATCACATAAATATGGTTAAGAAATATTTTGCACCGAGTGTGGCATTAGTGATGGCTATCTGTAGCCCACTGATGGGGGACCTAGTGAGCAATGCTCTACCTGACCTCCTAGGGGAAGCTAGGCAGGGGGCACAGTGACCCAGGTGACCAAGCTTAGTGCGCAGCAGCGTGTGCAAGTGCAAGCTATGTTAGAACAGTATAGGGCTAAGGGGAAGATACCATCAGGATTAGAAATAATGATTACTATTAAAAATGTGATAGAAGCCTGGCAAAGAATGGCAAAAATTACACAAGCTAACCCAAATTGGTCCAAATATTTTGTAATAGAAGAAAATCCTAATTTTGACCCAGCAGTAAACTCCAAAGTGTTCCATAAATGGAAACTGAAATGTCTTATACACATGGAACAGCTAAGAGAAAGAGAGTCTAGATGCTGCAAGTCCTTCCACAAATTAAAAACGAGTTAAATGTATCTGACAAGGAATTATTTGCTTATTTATATGTCTGGCACTTTTTCAATGAAAGAACTAAAGATCATACAGTAAGTGATCCTCAGCCATACTGACTACAATCTCAGCAGGTGATCAGGGGGTGGGACTGTCAGCTGTTAACAGTGATGCCCCTCTGTGTGCTCGGTTACAATTAGTTGCTTGGGTGATCGCTAGGGGGCGTGTTGTAAGCTGACAAGAGAGATGGGCAGTTTTCAAAACCACTTTGCGTAGGAAAAAAGAGTTATTCCAAGTTGCCTGAACTATACAGGAATCGATTACCCAAGAGCTCTCTAAGGGACTATAACAAAACTGTGCAAGAGGACTATTTGTATTTACCTGGATTCTAATGACTGTGACTGATATAACAGGGTAGTTTTTCTCCTAGCCCCAAAGTGAGTGTGTTCTTTTTGTATTTTGTGTACTTCTGTTTGTTTGCCTATTTTTAGTGGATAAAGTACAATTTATTCACCATTCGTTTTGCTCATTGAAATGATTCCAGTTAAACAACGGTATAGAATGATGGTCTCCCGTGACATCCAGAATTTTTGTACAGATTTTACTGGACAGCCTGCTAAAATACTGGACTGTCCAGTTGATTAATGGACATCTGGCAACCCTATTTGTTAGTTTATTCTAACTGGGATAGTTAAGGTTGCTGAATGTTAAGTTAAAGGGACACTGAACCCAAATTTTTTCTTTCATGATTCAGATAGAGCATGCAAATTTGAGCAACTTTCTAATTTACTCCTATTATAACATTTTCTTAATTCGCTTGCTATCTTTATTTGAAAAGCAAGAATGTAAGTTTAGAAGCTGGCTCATTTTTGGTTCACAACCTTGGTTGTCCTTGCTGATTGGACAGCACCAATAAACAAGTGCTGTCCATGGTGCTGAACGAAAAATTGGTGGCTCCTTAACTTAGATTCCTTATTTTTCAAATAAAGAAAGCAAGAGAATGAAAAAAAAAAGAGTAAATTAAAAAGTTGCTTAAAAATGCATGCTCTATCTGAATCATGAAAAAAAAAATTGGGTTCAGTGTCCCTTTGCTTTTGTAGTAAAGTTGTTTTTGAAATTACCTGTGAAAGTGATTTAAAGCTTCCAGATTCTAAAGTGTGGCACATGTTTGTTTATTTATGGAATAAAAACTGCTCTTCTCAATATCAAGTCTGCAAATGTTTATACCCTAAAGGACCAATGTTTTGGCTTCCAAGTTTGTGATGCTCCTGTAATTTGTAATTAAACTCACCTGTATCAATTAACAGGTGCTGACAATATAGAAATCAAATTGGCAACCAGTTAAAATGGTGAAAAATGTACTCAACCTTTCTGTTGTGTGTCTCTGTGTGCTACACAAAAGCATGGAGAAGAGAAAGAGCAGCAAAGAATTGTCTGAGGATTTGAGAACAAAAATTGTGGAAAAGCGGGGGGCATGTCCATATAGCGTACCTGACAGGACGCATCTACTGTAGGCTCTGAAGTAATCCTCTTCAATCCGCTGATTTTAGAGCATCTAACAACTATCTAAAATATATAACTCAACAGGTAATAGTTACCAATCAACCAATGGCTATATAGCACCTTTTGACTGCTGTTTTTATGAAAACTGAGCAACAGTTTGGAAGATTAAGACCTTAGGTAGCGGCCTACTCAAAGGTAGCAACCCCCCCCCCCGGACCCTCTGGGATATCAGTGCAGGCAGCAGGTTTCTGCCTTACTGTTCTTCATAGCATCAATAAACAGAACAAGAAACATTCAGCTAATGACCTTAGAGCATTCCGAACCTTTCTTTCCAAGAAATTGTTAATAAGAACAACTCAAAATGAACTGGACCGGCGATTTGCTAAATTGGAAAACCTGCTGCTCAAAATCTATCAGAGGTCACTTCAGTTAGACCGCACAGAGATTACTCCACCGATGATAAAGTACACAGATATCAAAGATATCAAAGATTCATCACAGATCCTTACATCACATTCAAATAAGATGGCGATCGGAAGGAAATAAGACTGGAAGAGAAGCCTCCGTCAGTACAGTTGAGGGAAAGGGAGTTAACTGAAACATTACAAGATGATAACTGTCGCACTCACAGTGAAAAGGCAGCTCTGGCTGTCTCGGACTTGCAGTCTGCACCGAAGGGCCCCGGCGCAGTTAAAAGGATGAAGTGTACTCTTTGGCTGCCGGACAAGAATGCTCCTGTCACCTCTGATACCGTGAGTTAGAAACAATCAACTTTGACAAACTGACAGGAACAAACGCCAAGACCAAAATAGCGGCATTAGAGCAGAAAACCTTCACTGCTAAAGCACCACCGATGTATGGTGAGATTGGGATTACCCCATCTGCAATTACAAAACTTAGCAAGACAGCCCACGCACTGAAAAATGCTCTACGGCTCACCATCTATAGAAACCCTCCTCATTGTGGGACTAATAATGTAAAGCTTGCATGCAATAATAGCTTAATTTTCCTATGGCAATTACAGAAAGAAGCTGAGCAGAAGAACTTACAAAGGGACACTAGTGTTTGCAATGGGACGCTGCTAAGTTTGCAATTAGACTCATGGGGATCACAAAAAGCAATAAAGACAACAACACAATAAATTGTCTTTGCTATACCCTGATCATTGAAACTAATGTTAATGTTCCCAGAATGTTTCTTATTTACAGTTGTGATATGGTGACGAGTTCCGTTTCTATAAGTATATAATTAGCTGTACAAAATGTCTAGCTGATGCTCGCGTATTTGGTTGTATTGTGACTTATGATACTACGTTATTAGCTTTACACAAGTTAGTTTTTACAATCTGTCCCGCAAACAGGTAACTAATTAAAAGTCTCTGTCTACATTATAGGAGCTAGCATAATATTAAGGAGCAGTTATATGACACACATATGCCTGACAGCGATGTAGCTACAAACACTCTACCTTAATTATGCACAAACTCATGTCTGTGATATACCCTACAGTTACTTGGAACCAAAGGAAAACAAACTGGCACTACACTGTAGATATAGGTGAGATAGGAACTATAAAATTCCGGTGCTGCCCCTCAAAATATTATATGAACAACAGGACAGGAAAGTAAGGGGTTACTATAGCACTCACTCTCACTCTAATTAAGGTTATGAAGTAAAACCATTCATACTTTATTTATTAAAAGTTAAAACCAGGATAAACATCCCTGATAGGTAAGTTAAACTACCCACAACCACCTATTTAACAATATTAAAAGCAAAAAGGGCCCTCCTAACACTCCTCTGTTTCCTGGCCGATAACTGGAAACTTCGGCATCAGGTGGCTGGAGTGATAGGATAAGCCTGTAAAGAATGTGCTGTACAAACGCGTTTCGGCTATTAGAAAGCCTTTCTCAATGTTTCAAATTCAATGCCTAAAAGAATAAGCCGAGGCTCCGATGTTCGGAGCTTAATATATCTCCATAACACCGGTTAGCAACCAATCCGAGGCATATCACAGACTCCACCTTCAATTCCTCCAATCGGTTACGGGCTTAATTCACGCCCATAAGAAAGGATCCTTCCGATTGGAGCTATCCCGCACACCTCGTTATTGGTGCAATGCTCAGTTTATTATGCATAATCCACGTCCATAGGAAAGTCTCCTTCTGATTGGAGCAGTGACGCACATCTTGTCATTGGTGCGATATCGGACTTAGTGAATTATGCATAAAATACTACTAAAGCCTCAAATACAAATAACCATAAGCAGCATTTACTTATTCCATCTAACATGTCATCTTACCAAAATGATGTTTAGTTATTATATATTGCTTATATGGAGAAAATGAAAGCAGAAAAATAGAAAAATGCTAACGATATTACATTGCCGAGTGAGTTAGTTCTGAAGTTTGCGGGCATAAAAATACTCTGTAGTCAGATTTATCATACCAACACAGAAGTATGTGTTCGTGCATGATTAATACCAGCATTAAATAACTCTACGATCAAACATTTCGTCTTGTGTCAAACTATATATGTAGCAAAATTCTTATATCAGACCACAGCCACATTAATTATCTTTCAAAACAAGGGGACAATATTTGTGCATTATCCCAGAGATTGAGGACATTAAATCATATGTGGATTAGTCGATAAATATTAAGATCTCTTATCGCTTATAAATAATTGACTCCATATTCAGCACATCAAAACATCAACATCAGTGTATAACAATGATGGAAATTTACAGGTCAAAATTATATACAGACGTGGGAGAAAACACTAAATGGTGTAAAGTTGAAATGTATATAAAAAAACTCACAGACACCCCAAATACGACCTAGTAGAAGCTATTTGCTTGCTTCCAAACTATGGCTGTTAATAGGGTTACGTCGGTCTAATGTGTTCCATACACATATAACTTCTTAAAGGCATATCCCACCCCTATTATAACATACTATTCTAGCAGTTGTGTGTATATTATCCATGGATTCTAAGAAAATGTATAAAACACAATA
The DNA here is from genome assembly GCF_027579735.1 of Bombina bombina. Lineage (NCBI taxonomy): Eukaryota > Metazoa > Chordata > Amphibia > Anura > Bombinatoridae > Bombina > Bombina bombina. The sequence continues at coordinate 959,175,750 of NC_069499.1, forward strand.
GAATCCTCAGGTAAAATAACTATTTAAATTCTAACATTTCATATTGCTACATCTATCATGTCATATAAGATGTCGCTAATTTTATTGATTAGTACCAGACTTCACATGCTTATCATAGAATAGCAATTATACATCAGATGATTATTGTTGTTAAAAATGACCTGTAAATGCTACTGGTTATTTTAGATATACACCCAGTAATTGTTGAATTCGTTCATGCTATTTGGTATGACCGTGTTCAGATTAAAGACCCATTTACATGCTAGTAGTTACCATCACCCGAATACTATTAGGGGATTACCCATGGGTGAATATATACGTTTGAGACGTAATTGCAGTACCATTGAGAATTTCAAAGAGTCAGCTAGAGATCTGAAACAGAGACTACTTGAACGTGGGTATTCAAGGAAATTACTTGCTAAGGCATACAATAATGCTTTACGCAAAGACCATAAGGAGTTACTAACTCCCAGATTAAAGACAAATAACACCCCCCTGAGGTTTATTACCACCTACTCACCAGTAAGTAATGAGATCACAAACATTCTACAAACACATTGGCATGTCCTTACCCAAGACACCCTATTAAAACCATTGTTACCCAATAGGCCCCTAATAACATATAGGAGAGCTAATAATCTTCGTGACAAGTTGGTTAACAGTCACTACGATAGAAATGCTAAAAGGAATCCTATATACAAGGGGTCTCTTGTGTGCGGGCACTGCAAAGTGTGCCAACACATGGTAAAAAAACAATCTATAGTGGATAGATTTGGTAAAACATGGGCCATTAAAGAACACATTAATTGTCAGAGTACAAACATGATTTACTGTTTATCTTGCAGTTGTATTTTATTATACGTTGGTATGACTACACGCTGCCTTGGCACACGTATGACCGAGCATCTAAGTAATATAAGGACAGCCCATAGAGATGTAGAAAAGAAAAAACAAATTACTAGTGTGGCTAAACACTTTCTGCAATCTCATAATGGAAATACCAATGTAATGCGATGTTGGGGTCTTGAAAAACTTAAACCAGGTATAAGGGGGGGGGGGGGAAACTGAACAGAAACTCCTCAAGATGGAAACTAAATGGGTCTTTAATCTGAACACGGTCATACCAAATGGCATGAACAAATTCAACAATTACTGGGTGTATATCTAAAATAACCAGTAGCATTTACAGGTCATTTTTAACAACAATAATCATCTGATGTATAATTGCTATTCTATGATAAGCATGTGAAGTCTGGTACTAATCAATAAAATTAGCGACATCTTATATGACATGATAGATGTAGCAATATGAAATGTTAGAATTTAAATAGTTATTTTACCTGAGGATTCTATTGTGTTTTATACATTTTCTTAGAATCCATGGATAATATACACACAACTGCTAGAATAGTATGTTATAATAGGGGTGGGATATGCCTTTAAGAAGTTATATGTGTATGGAACACATTAGACCGACGTAACCCTATTAACAGCCATAGTTTGGAAGCAAGCAAATAGCTTCTACTAGGTCGTATTTGGGGTGTCTGTGAGTTTTTTATATACATTTCAACTTTACACCATTTAGTGTTTTCTCCCACGTCTGTATATAATTTTGACCTGTAAATTTCCATCATTGTTATACACTGATGTTGATGTTTTGATGTGCTGAATATGGAGTCAATTATTTATAAGCGATAAGAGATCTTAATATTTATCCACTAATCCACATATGATTTAATGTCCTCAATCTCTGGGATAATGCACAAATATTGTCCCCTTGTTTTGAAAGATAATTAATGTGGCTGTGGTCTGATATAAGAATTTTGCTACATATATAGTTTGACACAAGACGAAATGTTTGATCGTAGAGTTATTTAATGCTGGTATTAATCATGCATGAACACATACTTCTGTGTTGGTATGATAAATCTGACTACAGAGTATTTTATGCCCGCAAACTTCAGAACTAACTCACTCGGCAATGTAATATCGTTAGCATTTTTCTATTTTTCTGCTTTCATTTCCTCCATATAAGCAATATATAATAACTAAACATCATTTTGGTAAGATGACATGTTAGATGGAATAAGTAAATGCTGCTTATGGTTATTTGTATTTGAGGCTTTAGTAGTATTTTATGCATAATTCACTAAGTCCGATATCGCACCAATGACAAGATGTGCGTCACTGCTCCAATCAGAAGGAGACTTTCCTATGGACGTGGATTATGTATAATAAACTGAGCATTGCACCAATAACGAGGTGTGCGGCATAGCTCCAATCGGAAGGATCCTTTCTTATGGGCGTGAATTAAGCCCGTAACCGATTGGAGGAATTAAAGGTGGAGTCTGTGATATGCCTCGGATTGGTTGCTAACCGGTGTTATGGAGATATATTAAGCTCCGAACATCGGAGCCTCGGCTTATTCTTTTAGGCATTGAATGTGAAACATTGAGAAAGGCTTTCTAATAGCCGAAACGCGTTTGTACAGCACGTTCTTTACAGGCTTATCCTATCACTCCAGCCACCTGATGCCGACGTTTCCAGTTATCGGCCAGGAAACAGAGGAGTGTTAGGAGGGCCCTTTTTGCTTTTAATATTGTTAAATAGGTGGTTGTGGGTAGTTTAACTTACCTATCAGGGATGTTTATCCTGGTTTTAACTTTTGATAAATAAAGTATGAATGGTTTTACTTCATAACCTTAATTAGAGTGAGAGTGAGTGCTATAGTAACCCCTTACTTTCCTGTCCTGTTGTTCATACCCTACAGTTAGGCACCTGGCTCATAGTATCTTTCCACATTATAGTCACCAATATAATATTAATAATTGCCCTGTTTCATAATAGTTCACTACTACCACATGTTCTACAGGAAAACACACATCTCACAAGTTATAGTCTGCACTTTAGATATTGATAACATTCCATAGCAAGACCTACCTCTTCCAAGTAAAATTAGATAACGACAAACCTGACAAACATATGCCTGCTCACTGTGCATTTGCAAGCAGTACAACCTTTTATCCCTGATTATTGCAGAATATATGACAATGCCTTTGAAGTGTGCAGTGAGACACTAGCAACCTTATACACCATACAACTCACAATACCTAGGAGACATATAATAATTCCAAGATATCACTGCCACCATTAGTGGGTGACACAGGCCACCACCTCGTGGCTTGCGGCCGGAGCCAGAGAGGAGGCTAAAGAGACCTACAAGACGGAAACTAATACCACATCCATTTCCTCCTAGGCAGAACATCAAATAATCATGACCTACTCACACATACCTTTATTGTCTGGGTTGACAGAATCCCCTACTACCCATGATATTCTAGGGGAAGTAAGTTCCAAAATCCAGTAGGACATACATGCCCATTACGTAGCCCGTATGATCCATCTTTCATTTCTAATAAGTCCTTTCACCAGGTTCTAACATTATTCACGTAAGATGTGACTTGTTTGTATTTTAAGAAAGCTCTCAAAGATTCAGCATTGGCCTAAACATGTTTCTGTTTATTTTACAATAGTTTGTTTTTATAAGGTTATAGAATTCCTATTTCATTTTGATGTATATTAATCAAAGGCCCAAGAGTGGCCAAGAATACAGCCATATGGGACAAAAATGAGGATTGACTTCACAGATCAATGTACTTTCGCATGCATCAATATCTGTACTTTTACCACTTGCATCTTTTTCTATGTATGTACAATTCCTCAATAAAAATTGGAAAAGCATGGACAATGTCAAGGTTACAAGTGTATCTCCAGAGATCTTAATGTTCCTGTGTCTACTGTGCGCAACATTGTCAAAAAGTTTACAGCCCATGGCACTGTAGCTAATCTCCCTGGACGTGGACAAAAGAGAAAAATTAATCAAAGATTGTAACAAAGGATTGTTTGAATGGTGGATTAAGAACCTTGATCAACTTCCAGACAAATTCAAGCAGAACTTCAGGCACAGGGTACAAATGTGTCAGCTCACACTATACATCACCATCTGAATGAAAAGGGATGCTATGGTAGGAGTCCCAGGAGGACCCCACTGCTGACACAGAAACATAAAAAAGCCAAAATTTACCCAGGAAGCCAAAATCCTTTTGGGAGAATATGTTGTGAACAGACAAAACAAAATACAGTTTTTTTGGTAAAGCCCATCATTCTACTGTTTTCAGAAAAATAAATCAGGCTTTTAAATAAAAGAATACAGTCCCTACAATCAAACATGGTGGGGGTTCACTGATGTTTTGGGGTTTGCTGCTTCAGGCACTGGATGTCTTGAATGTGTGCATGGCATTATGAAATCTGAAGACTACCAAAGAATTATGTGGTGCAATGTATGGCCCAGTGTTAGAAAGTTGGGTCTCCATCATGGATCTTACAGCAGGACAATGACCCAAAGCACTTGTCTTAAAATAGTTTAAGACAAAGTGCTGTAGAGTACTGAACTAGCTAGCAATGATCAGTTGGGAAAAGGAACCCTTTCAATCTGAGAGACCTGCAGCAGTTGGCGAAAGAAGAATGGTCTAAAATTCCAGTAGAGAGGTGTAAGAAACTCATTGATGGTTACAGGAAGTGATTGATTTCAGTTATTTTTTCCAAGGGGTGTGCTACCAAATATTAAATTGAGGATGCCAATAATTTTGTCCAGTCCATTTTTAGAATTTTTCAGTGAAATGTGTTAGATTTTGGGGTTGTTCTCCACTTTTTTGTGTCATACCAATAAAAACAAAAGAAATAAACATGAGAATGCCTAAACATTTGTAATTGCAGCAATTTTCTGGGTGAAGTGGTGCATTATCTGACAGAAATACAGGGGTGCCAATATTTTTGGCCATGACTGTATATGTATGTGTGTATGTATATATATATATATATATATATATATATATATATACAGTATATATATATATATATATATATATATATGTGCATGTGTGTGTATATATATATATACATATATATATATATATATATAATATAAAATGTATAATATATTCAAATTAAGTTTTTCTCACACACAGATATATATGTGTGTGTGTGTAAAATAGCATTTTTACAGTGATTTAAAGGTATATGGTATATGACAAGGTGTTGGACTAGGAACGTCTTAAAGCTGTATATGTATGTGCTGTATGTTTCAAGTGTTTTCAAAATATATTATCATACAAAATGATAGTTTGGCAATGTTGTGGAATAATTTTTTCGGCTACGCATTCAAATACCACACACTTGTAGAACAAAACTGGCTTAACATTCTTTTACATTCTATTTTAAAATATAACCATAATATCATTTTTTTCAATGGCCTTCAAGCCTTAGCCCAACTTTGGCGCAGCGCACCTTCGGCTTAGCGCTCAAGCGCATTCATTTTTCAGTGTGGCCCCATATGTGAGGAATTTAGCACACCCATGTTATCCACAATTCAGATGTTAGCGCACCCTAGGCAGAATAGCGCTAACATTTTTGCGCTCAACTAGTAATCTAGCTATTGTTCTTAAGGACGGGAAGCTCCGGAGTGTCTTGCCTTAAGGAGGAGACATGCTGTCTGCTAATGCTTTTACCAGAGTCCCTCAGGAGCATACCGACATTGAGAGTAATGGGAGACGAAAAAGAAAATACTATGGGGCCTATCTATCAAGCTCCGAAAGGAGCTTGACGGCCCGTGTTTCTGGCGAGTCTTCAGACTCGCCAGAAACAGCAGTTATGAAGCAGCGGTCACAAAGACCGCTGCTCCATAACCTGTCCGCCTGCTCTGAGCAGGCGGACAGACATCGTCGGAAATTAACCAGATTGAGTACGATCGGGTTGATTGACACCCCCCTGCTGGTGGCCCATTGGCCGCAAGTCTGCAGGGGGCGGCATTGCACCAGCAGCTCTTGTATTGCTCTCCGTATTAAGCGAGGTCTGGCGGGCAACAGCTAGTTATTAATATTTTAGAATGAATAAATACATAATGCACCTTAATATAACTCATGTCATGTTAGCACACATGAATAATTAGTGCACATAAATTTAGAATGCCACTTGTAATCTAGCCCTTTTATTTTTAAACAAACTCCTCGGTTTTACCATGTGTTTAACCCCTGCAAAGTGTTAAATACATAGGCAAAGTAGTGTTCCTGTACCACACCAGATGAGGATACAGCTGGTGAGCCAATAAAGAGAAGCCATACATGAATATGCTCCAATGGTTGGTCGTATACTCATCTGTAATAAATGAAAGTGCCACTTGGACTACTTTTAACCCTTTTTAACACATAGTAAAATAAGTCCATTTGTTTAAAAATGAAATACTTTGTCAATATAGAGAATTGTATTTTTACACTAAAATGTCATTTTAAAGGGACATTAAACACTAAAGGCCAGATTACAAGTGTGGTCAAAGTAAAAAATCTGCATGGACACATTATCATGCCATTAAAGTAAAAAGGAAAGTTAAAGGGCTCAAGCAAAATACTAAGGTGGGTTAAATTCTGAACTAAGGATATCGCAACTGCGCTAACTTCTTCTCCCCATAGACTTCTATGCGGCGCACTGAAAAAAACACTAACCCGAAACTGCACTAGACCAACTGCACTAAAGCCGAAGGTGCGTTAGGATTACTTCAAATTCTTATGTTCTTCACAAGAAAATATATATATATATATATATTTATTTTAAAATAAAAAGAACATTTTTTTTCTAGGTGAAGAACATAGGAATTTAAAGCATTTCTTTTCAAAACATAAACACACATTAAAAATGTTATTGTGTGTATATATATATATATATATATATATATATATATATACAGGTATAGATATATCTATATATACAGATGTATATAGAAATATATATTTAAACATACAAAGAACATTTTCTTCTAAGTGAAGAACACTGGAATGTAAAATATTTATATTAAAAACAGTTTTAAAGTATACATGTGTTTATATGTGAATAAATGTTATACTGTATATATTTGTATATGTATTTATTTGGGCACATTAGTCTTATATACTTCTGAGTTTCCCATATTTTTATTTTTATCAGATTATATTATGTCACAGAAATAAAAATAAAAAAATACAGTGGTATCATGTTATTTTCAATAGTACTTTAGGAGCTCAATGTATTAAGCAGCAAATGTTGCTTTTGAGCCCCTGCGGGGCAGAAATAAAACACACATTAATTCGGGGTGATTGACAGGCCCTGCTCTCACACAATTGGTCGCGTGAGGTACACCTGTGCACTGGATGTACAACGTCCACTGCCTGTTAGATACATGGGGCCCCTAGGTGTACAAAAGCAAAAAGTGATGAACACTGGTTTCCCCGGTTTCAACTTTGTAAAAAAAAAAAATTCAAAGCATTTAGCAGCATTGAAAAATGATTGTACTTCTATTCCCTACTATTCTATTTAAAAGCCTTTGCCTTGGCCTTTTTTCATGGCTTCTCTGCAGCCAAATTACTTTCCAGGCTGCCAGCTCCGTTCCCTCAAAGTTTTTTTCAGACACTGAGGTGTTTGTTCTCTCATTGCAGGATCCTCACCTCTAGGCCTGATTCTAAAAACTTTGCTGGTTCAGATGTTAAAAAACACACTGACAATCGCTCGCACATGCCCTCAGTGAATCCCCAGTTACGAGATGAATCACATAGAAACAAGTGGTAGAGCTCACTGGAAAGGAAAACTTCACTGGAGAGAGTAAAGTTAGCAGCCAATACAAATCAGATCACTCTGCTTGCAGTATATAGTGTCTTATAATCATCTCTATTTCTGTATACAGGAATGTTTCTATTAGGATAATAAGTGTTTTGACATAATCTCACCGCCTTTTAATTTATGAGGAAAAAAATGTGAGATCTGCAGAAGGAAGATTTTTCTGATTACCTCAGAACTGGAGGAGAAATTTCAGCTACACATAGAACGCCTTCTGTTCAACCCAATAGCAGAGGTGGGGAAACTTATTTTACAATAAGGAAAATAATATACTTTGAATTTCGTATTATAAATATGAATTTTGTACATGCAGTGTAGTTTTATTATGATTTCTAATGGACGTATGGGTTTCTAAGGGACAGTATACACCATTTTTTATATAACTGCATGTAATAGAAGCTACTATGAAGAACAATAGAGAGAAAAAAATCGCTTTTAGAGAATTTCAAGGAGGATCGTCCACTAATGGATCATTTTAGACAATTTTACCAGGGTAGTGTCCTTTTAGAAATGCACGTTAAAGCCTTTTCACTGAATTACACACATAGTAAAAGCAGGGAACTATGGGCAAAAAAGGCTTTTTATTTCCACACGACAATGTCCCTTTGATACTTCTTATAGTTGTAAAATTTACACAGTATAATATATGGAGCTATACTTCTTCAAGGAGTTAAAATGTATATATTGCTGATATTTTAACATCCAAACTGCTTGGGGCCAAAAAAAGATTTGGATTTTGGAATAGTTTGGATTTTGGAATATTTGCATTTGTAAAATGAGACAGTTTGGAGAGGGGATGGAACCAAGTTTTAATAACATCTTATGAAATGTAGGCAATATTTACCTGTAATAATACAGCTTATAAATGTAACCTAAAGGTAGTTTTATATAATTAGTATTACTTTTGTATACATAGTACCCTCAGAAAGATAGTATAGTACTGTAATCAGAACCTTAATATTTGTTATTTTAAATAAATCTAGAAAAAAATATATATACACACACATACACACAATATCCACGTACCCCATCTCCAATCCAAAAATATTTATTGGATTGGAGACTGAGTGCATGGATAAAGATATTGGTTGCATTAATGAGGACCAAGCACCATATTTTTGTTTAATAGGAGAGTGCAATGGCAATATATATATATATATATATATATATATATATATATATATATATATATATATATATATATACATATATATTCTATGAAAAGGAAGATGCAAATGATCTATTGAAGTAAGTTACTAATAGAGGTGATTAAATATTTTATCCCTAGTGATACCTTAAAACTTCCAGTTTAGACTCGTGCCAGTTCTTCTCTTTTTTTCTTATATGGGAAAAGTCTCCAAACGTGTTGCGTTTAGGCAGCTCACTCTCATTTCATGGAGAAAAATAATGATATTAATTCTTTAAAGATGGGATTTGCCTTGTGTATAGTGTCAGATTATCTGGTTTAAGCCATTGTGGTTAAGCACAGCTCCTATCTTTTCATCTGCAGTGCAGAGGTTACCACTGAAACAATAAATCTCCTGACCATTCATAACCGCCCATGATCCATCACAAAAGACCTGATAGTTTGTCTAACACATGTGTTAATAATTGGCATCAGTATCTTCTTATCTGAGAGTCCATAGTAAAATGAACAAGGCTAATCCCAAATGTCATCAAGAAAATGCTGTGCAGTGTGCAAGGTTAATCCTGCCTCTTTATCATAGGGCTTCAACCTGGATTAAGTCATAATGAAGTTACTTAGATCCAGTTAAGTGATTCCTTTGTGCAAAATCCTAACTTCTCTTGAGTTTCCACTGACAATTAACTGTGATAGAGATTAATTAATGATACTTTCTGCTCTATTCATCTATTGTGACTGGAGAAAAGATCTAAGAATTGTGTCCTTATTCTATAGGCAAACCAGACATACACTCAGAGTTCAAAATGTTAAGCGAAAAAAAATGTTGTTTTTTATTACATCAAATTATATATGGGAACAATTGGTTGGTCTGGTAAATGGCTTCTTGGAAATAATGCACTTTACATTAATTTGGCATGTTTTACACTTTTGTATACTCTAGATATAAAATATGGCACATACATGACATACAGAGAAAGATTGGATTAGATAGGTGAATCAATTTCTGTTTACTACACAGTAACATTAAAAATTATTTGAGCTATGGGTATATTATGGGCCAGATTATGAGTGGCGCACAAGTGATATCTGATTTAGCACGGCTGTTTGACCGCAATTGAATTTAACACGTGCCCTCAGAGCTCTGGTCAACTGTTTTGCGAACCATAAAAGTGTCACAAAAATGTATTAGAGTACAGTTACATTCATAATAACACTATCTAATAAAAATTATTTAAAAAAAAAAAAGTTATAAGGGCTTAAAGCTATGAGGTCTCAGGTGTTAGAATGTCTAAATGTGTATGTATGTATGTATATAAATATATATATATGTATTGTGTACATGTGTATTTATGTATTTATATGTGTATATATGTATTTATAGACATATATAAACACATATATACTGTATATATACTGTATATACTGTATATATATATATATATATATATATATATATATATATATATATATATATATATATATACATTTTAGCCCTTTAGAGCCAAGTAGATGAAAACAAGAAAAGGCATATTTATGCAATATTCATATCTAATAAAGTGTTATAGTCTGTATTTACTGTAAATATTTCACATTCCAATGTTCTGCACATAGCTAAATATGTTCTACGTATTTTTAGATACTCATATATATCTCTTTATATATATACCTATATATAATCATCTATATATAGCTAAAGATATGTATTGTACCAAAATACCATCAGATATATGTAGAAATATGTATTTATGAATAAATAGAACATAGTCTGCTATGTGAAGAACATTCAAATGGGAAATATTCATATTTTCATGTCGGGTTAGCACTCTTGAGAATATGCTATAGGGTTTGCGTGCAAGTGGGAATTTTTTTTCCACTTTTCTTGCTCCATTGACCTCTATGGGGCAATATGTTATCGCGATCATTCAGCTTTTTGTGCGCATCGAGTTAGCGCATGAGCGAAAACCTTTAACTTTCAACTAGTGATACAAACGCTACCCGACACATGCAAAAAGCTTAGTTCTAATGCAGTTAGAGTGCAAGCCGGAGCGATAAATACCGATCCACTCGTAATCTGGTACTATATGTTTCAAGGAATAGGAAAGTCAAAATTAAATTAAACTTGCATTATTATTACTGCATATTTATTATGCAATATTTAAAAACACTTGGGTTTAGCAATGGTTCTGCTCAAATTTAGCAACCTCAATAAAATATGAGGTATTGGTATCGGTAGATCTGGCAGACACTTTCAACGCAACTTTTCAAAGTTCATACTCTGATGAAGAAGTAATACCTAGTTTGAACCTTCGAAACGCATCAGGATCGTTACATGGACGCTATATCCTAGAATTTTACAGATTCTAGAATTTGAATATGTTATTTCTAATTTATCTTGTGTACTATATATATATATATATATATATATATACACAGTATATACGGTATATTAATATTATTATTGTTATTGTTATTATTATATATTATATATATATTGTACTGTAAAATAATATATAAATGTATTATAACTAAGTTTATTATTTAAATAAATGTTTTTAATTGTTGGCATGTTTTAGTTTTTAGGAACAAGATTTAGTATATAGGATATTCATTTTCTGTTGAAGAGAGTAGCCACCTTTATTCTGTTTTACAATAGTGTGTTTTTTTAAACATTGAACTGTACCAAATGATATTGAAAAACGAAAATTGTGCAGCTACTGTCTTCAATAAAATATTAATATTCATTGGATAAAATGTTATTCCTAAAAAAAGGAAAAACACAACAAAATTTAAAAACACATTTATTTAAATAATGAACTTAGAATACATAATATAGATCCTTGTTTGCTTTCACTGGTGTATTTTTTTTTTCTTTTCTTTTCTTTCTGTTGCTGGGTAAAAATGTCAAGTCCTCAAGTGTGTGAAAATGATGCATCTCCCTGTTCAAAGAACAAATGTCCAGCAAAAACCAGAAATCCAGGGATCATCCATTCCCTTATCTTAAGGGTCACTAGGATTTGGCCTTTGAAATATATGATTAAGATTCTGAAAAAAATAGCATCCCATGCTGGTGTCTGTAAAGAGGTAGAGAATGTGGGCAGCACAGAGCAGAAGTCTCCCACAGGAAGACGTTTCCTGAGCGGCAGAAAGAGGATTGGCAGACTGGCCCAGGTTTCTTCTTTCTATTGCTCCTCAAAGTCTACAGTGTGCGCTGGGGTTCCACTCAACAGATTTCCTAGCAAAGTCCTCTGGTTCAGAAGAGGTCAGGAAGTCCCCTTTGAAACCAAGCGGGAAGGGCAGCAAGAGGAAACAAGATGATATAGATATTGAGGAACAACATAGCTGGGTGACATTTATGAATGAGGATCTTCCAGATGAGGATCAAGTAGATGACCCCACTTATGAACCCAGTAATTCAGAGACAGATAGTGAAGAGCACCATTCCAAAAATGACACTGAGAGTGACCTTGAGGTAGAAGAGAAAGATGGTATTAAGATGTTAAAAGAATCTCCGAAAAAAAACAGAGGAAGTACATAATAAAGAGGAGTCTGTGCAGCAGGATAACCAAACATCTGCAAATGAGGAGCAGAAAGCAAATCATGAGGAACATCAGCCAAATTCCTCTACAGAATGAAACCAGCTTGATTGAAATGTTCTCTCTGGGACCCAGCATGCTCTATTCCTGCTTTAAGCTCTGACTGCTGTATCCAGCCAATAAGCATAACCTTAATGTAATAGATCAATAAATATTTAAAGAGCTTTTTCACTGAAAAAAAAAAAAAAAAAAAAAGAATACATAATATATTATTTTACGGTGTAATACAGTGTACATATATATTACACACCATATATATATATATATATATATATATATATATATATATATATATATATATATATATATATATATATATATATATATATATATATGTGCAATATAGTTACCCACAAACTCCCAGCACATATAGGTTTAATATTAATTTTTTTCCTAACCTTTACTAACACTGGTAATCAAATACATAGTGAATATATAGATTGTCCATGGGTGTAACCTGTTGAACAATAAGGAAACGTTGAAGGTATGTTCTAATGTTGTAAACAATATACGCTAGATTTAGAGAACATTTTCACACATACATGTCACTGTTTGGATATAGATTATTATTTGAACTATTACAAAATATAATCCATTTTTATATTTACGTAATGTACATTATATGATGTGTAAACATGCCCCCTCCACACTGCTGAGATTCTTATTCACTGGTAATGTGCTCAGAGTGTTCAAAGGCAAATGGCCCAATACATTCCTATGGAAGGAACATCGCCACTTGTCTGTACACCGAGGGTCAGCCCATTTTGTAAAACATTTCATCCAGCGAGAGCTTTGCAAGAATGGAGAGCCTGAAACAAGCATTTCTCGGCAGTCCTAGCACGATCCTTTTAACAGAGTGAAATATTTTTCTCCAATTTAAAGATTTACTTTCTTTGCAACCACAAACCACAAACCAAATGCCTGCAAAAAGAAATCTAAAACACAAAATATATATGCAGCAAATTATATTTTTTACACACATATCAAAATAAACTATACATACAAGCTTCAGATTTTCATTGAGAATATGTCAATGGGTTTAATTTATTGTTTTATATACCATGAGAAGTAAACTGAAAGAAATCTATTATACATCCTCTGTCTTTTTGTACATTATGGGGCATATTTATCAAGCTCCGAATGGAGCTTGATGCCCCGTGTTTCTGGCGAGCCTGCAGGCTCGCCAGAAACATCAGTTATGAAGCAGCGGTCACAAAGACCGCTGCTCCATAACCTGTCCGCCTGCTCTGAGCAGGTATACAGACATCGCCGGAAATCAACCCGATTCAGTACGATCGGGTTGATTGACACCCCCTGCTGGCGGCCTATTGGCCGCGAGTCTGCAGGGGACGGCGTTGCACCAGTAGTGATGGGAAGTTCGGTTCATCTAGATGAATCGGTTCATTTCGGATTCATCAGTTCACCTACTGGAAATGTAATGGGCGTGAGGCAGAGCTGCAGATTTTTGTGTTACTGATTCTCCGCCCACTGAATCACCAATCCGATTCCTTCTAAATGATTCATGAGCTCTGAGTCACTGTAAAAGTCAGAATCAGGCAACTTTATGTAGCTACAGCACTACCAGCTTGTAGTTTATTTGAGAAAATTTTACACATTTTATACAATTTGCTTCTTTTCCTTATGAATAAAAAAAAGAAAGCAATCTACTGTGGTTCTTTATTTTAGAATATGTAGTAGCCCTAATGAAGTAACAATACAGCATTATGTTAAAAAAAAAAAGTTTAACGTACATTGTGGTTTTCCACACACTTCATTAAAAAAGCAATTGTGGGGAAATATGGGTAGCTAACAAATAAAATGCTATTGATTGTTAAAGTGTCACTGTCACACAATACAGAAATTGCATATTACTCTTTGAATCAGTGAACTGTTAACAGAGCGATTTATTGCAAACGAGTTAGCTAACAGTACACTCATTCAACAACACTGGTAATACGATCCTACAGTGAGGCTGTCTGATTCTAATGTGTGATTCATTGCAAAGGAGGAGTTAGCAGAAGCAGAACTCACTCTAGGATCGTATTACCAGTGCGGCTGATGACTCAAGAACTGAACTGTTTCAAACGAATCAGTTCAGTTTGGTAAACTGATCCATACAGTTCACTGAAAAGATCCAGTTCAAAAGAACGATTCGTTCATGAACTGGACATCACTATGCACCAGGATCTCTTGTGAGCTGCTGGTGCATTGTTGAATACGGCAAGCGTATTGCTCGCCGTCAGGTCCGACAGACCATGATAAATATGGGCCTATATGTCTTGTTGAAAGATTATTTTTAAATATTTTCTAAACTATTGCTCAATATTGCAAAGATGTAACTAATTTTTTAGTCATGGTATCATTAGATAATTAAAAAAGCAATAATAATTTATAGTACCTATTTCAAATTTAGAATATACAGTACATTTATATAAATAAGCTAAATACAGTTTACAAAATTAAAGTTTTTTTTACAAGTTTATTTCACTATTTTATTAAAATATCAATACTTATACAGTGACTGGTCCCTAGTAGTGTTGAAATATTGAAAACGTAAACTTGTTGCAGAAGTCTAAGTTTCACGTTTATTTTGTGTAAATTTACTGATCCATAGTGTGACCTGGAGAATAAACCTCAAACAGTGTATTCCATTATCTCATAGTGAGACTTGACAGGTATGTATATTTGTTTTTCTGCTTTGTGCACAGAAAATTCTGAAGAGGCAGTAAAGAAGTTCAACAACTCCGAAGGGTCAGTAAACAAAGAGATTGTTTTTCCTAGCAGTGCAGTGCCTAAATGTTTCATCACATTGTCATTCTTTGATCTCGTTCACCAATGTATAGAAGATGTAGGATCTAAAAACACATCTCTAGTGATTTACATTTATAGGACATTTATTAGTCCAAAGTCTGGTGTGCCAAACTGATTATAGACATACATTATGTTATTAAAAGGCAAAAATGAATTATACATTTAAGGATACCAAGAGAATTAAACAAATTTAATAATAGAAGTTAATTGGAAAGTATTTAAAAATGTATGCTTAAGGACAGAAAACAAAGTATCTTAGTAAATGGAGTTCATTCAGCAGAGGGGGCTGTTACTAGTGGTGTTCCTCAGGGGTCAGTTCTGGGGCCTGTTTTGTTTAACATATTTATCTGCGATATCAGCAAAGAGCTACAGGGCAAAGTATGTCTCTTTGCAGATGATACAAAAATTTGCAACAGAGTGGATGTTCCAGGGGGGGTAGACAAAATGAGAAGTGATATACAACAATTGGAGGATTGGACAAACGACTGGGATCTAAAGTTTAACACAGCAAAGTGTAAAATAATGCATTTAGGGAAGAAAAATCCAAATGTTAATTACAGACTCAATGACACTTTACTGACTGTTACAGACGAGGAACAGGACTTGGGAATTATTATTTCAGATGATTTAAAACTTAGTAAACAATGTAGTAATGCAGCGAGTAAGGCTAGCAGAATGCTTGGATGTATTGGTAGAGGTATTTGCAGCAGAAATAGTAAGGTTCTTATGCCACTTTATAGATCATTAGTTAGGCCTCATCTTGAGTATTGTGTGCAGTTCTGGAGACCATATCTTCAGAAGGATATTAACAAACTTGAATCTGTGCAAAGGAGGGCTACCAAAATGGTACATGGTCTAAAAAA